>NC_065506.1:20181902-20315602 GCF_006386435.1 Epinephelus moara | reverse complement strand
GTGGTACCTGTGTTGTACATGAGCTAACGTTAGCGGGTAAGGACTGAGAGGCTGTCCGGTATGTGTGTGTGTCCGAGTCGGTGCTGCTTGCCCAATCGGGCATGTCTGCGCAGGGTCTGCTGGCCCGCCGGCTATTTTTACTTGCCCCGGGCATTCGGGCAACCGTTAATGTCGGACCCTGATCAGGACAGTACACAATGTGGGGTACAGGGAACACATGAACACACAGTTTTTAAAGTCACATGCATTGAAATTTTTAGATCTGGTAAAATCTAAAACTGCAATAAGCATGTTTAAGGCATGAAATAATTCACTTCCAGGGGGCAATAATTTAAATTTAGTTTTTATTTAGAGATTGTGTATTTCAGTGTATGGGGCGGACTTATGAAATGGGCAGCGTGATGAGTTGAAACAAAGCACAAATATAAATCAATTTAAATTTCTGGCAGATATATAAATGAGAAAAGGTTGTGTTAGGGGAGTGCATGTTCATTTTGTAACACCAGGTCGTACTTGAACTGTAAATTAACTGTTTTTTTATTTAACTGGGTGGTAAATAGACTTGGGATAGTTGCACATTAATTGTAAATAAATTTGGGGATTTGTTGAAAATATATACTTCTACCTGCTCCTTTTCTTACACTGTTATCTTTGTCTTGTTTGTTTTGTTTTTTTGTTTTTTTTATTGTTTTGGTTTGAAATGAAGTTATTCATTCAAGGTTGAGATTATCTCAGCTTGACAGACTTACAATTGGACTAAGATCATCTTCATCTAAAAATGATTTCTGGAAAACAGTATACTGAACATTCACAGATATTCCTGTCCTCCAAATACAAACCAAAGTGAGTAAAATCAAAAAGTGTAATGTGACTTTATGCATCTGCAGCTCTCCACTTTTGCGTCCCCAGGCATATTGTCACCTTTCCCTCTCGCTTCCTCTAACTCTCCCTCCTGTTATCTCTATCCTTGTTATTCACCCTCCAAGCCTCTCCCACCCTCTTTACTCCTCTCTCCCCCCTATATACTTGCCCTTACCCACTGTGAACTGTTAGCAGCTCTGATGTACAGCCAATATTCTCTCTATCATATTAGCACGGCTGCAGTGTGTAAAGAAAGAGATAGGAAGAGGAGGAGAGGAGGAAAGGGAATAAAGGGAGAGGAAGAGAGAGAGGGAGAGGATGGAGAGGAGACACATTTGTTCTACTCATCTCAGCGCTAAAAGATACAATTACCTCTCACAGCATATTATCCATGTTTTATACCAGCCCAGGGCCCCATGCCTTTGCCTTGCCGCGCTCACCTCATGTAAGGCCCATATTTTAACACTAGCTATGACAGTTTATTTAAGAAAAGAAAATTGTCCCCAGGGAGATGGAGAGGGAGAGAGGGGGAGCGTGTGTGTGTGTGTGTGTGTGTGTGTAAGGAGAATGAGAGAGAAAGAGGGAAGGACAAAGAAGGTGGAGGGGGAGAGACAATGAAAGGGGGGAGAGAATGAGAGATAGATGAGGCAGAGAGAGAGGAAGAGAGAGACAGAATCATTCTCGAGGAAAAAAGCAGCGAGAAAAGATAAAGAGAGAAAAAGAGAGAGAGGGGACATTTATAAGGTGACACATCAACCTTTTAATAAAGACCATAAGTCTCTAAGACTTTTTCTTTCTGAGCAGAAAGCAAAGAAGGGTCCCATTTAACAAAACAGAGACATCTATGAGAGCATACAAGGAAGGAGGAGCACATACAGTATCATGCTGCAAAAGGAGAGACATGCAGAAATAAGACTTAGTGACAAGGTTTAGATGCACCAAACAGACTTCTGCTACTGATGGGTCCTGACAGAGGATCAGGTTTTGTGTTGGTTTTGGCCCATGGTGTTCCTTCATGTAGGCCTTATGAAATCTGTTTTAATTTTTTCATATATTATTTTATTTTTACCCCAAATCCGTATTTTCCTTTTTAATTTTTCTGGATGCTATTTTGAATGATTTAAGCATATTTTGTCATCATTACGAGTGTGTAATCAT
This sequence comes from Epinephelus moara, assembly GCF_006386435.1. NCBI lineage: Eukaryota > Metazoa > Chordata > Actinopteri > Perciformes > Serranidae > Epinephelus > Epinephelus moara. The sequence goes on along the minus strand of NC_065506.1, from coordinate 20,313,583 downwards.
GTGGTAGGTGAATAATATCCAACAATTCAATGAGAAAATAAAAAATAAAAAAGAAAGAGAAAAAAAAATAAAATAATGATTATCATTGAATTTAATGTAATGAAACATTGTGCTATTTTTTTTATCACAACAGTTACAAAACAAAACAATGCATCCTTTTTTTAAAATAAGTGTTTCACATCTGAGCATCTGAGATTGCTCTGCTCTAAATTTAGCTGTAAGTGTCAAATTCCTCAGTTTTTTTTGCAGGGTCCAACAATAATGTTCACTGTCAACCCAACATCAAAGAAAAATGTTATTTTCCTCACAATTTAGTGGGATTTCTTAACTTATAGGGAACACAGGTGTTGTAACCACCTGTGATTATAATTCAATTAATTTTATCTTCATATATACTTGTCACTTATCTTCATGCATATTTACTGCAGATGGATGTAACAGGGTCAATTATACAGCAGTAATATGTGTAACAAAGTCAAATGGACATTTGTAATATTAAGTATCATAATTACACAAAATTTGTCACACTTAGGCCTCCATAGTCAATATGTGGAGTGTCTGATACTCCATTTCTGTACCCCTACATTCACCTTTGGGGGTACCCAACCTATAAAGGGGTGTCTCCTGCCTTGCCTCTCCCCTTTTGCTGTTGTACTCCGTGGGAGAGGTAAGCAACATTGCTCTTGCCGTAATTTCGCTGTTAAGCTATGTTTTTAAGTTTTATGTTCACATATTACTGTGTCACTTAACTTGTGTAGGGGCTTGAGTTTATATGGTTGTATTTGACATAGGATTTTGGTTGTTTTTATCTCTTGTTGTCAGGAATAAACAGAGATCGCCTCCCAAGATATCCACAGTCTGGGCCTGTTACATCAACACAGCGCAGACAACACTAGAGTCCACTGGTTACATGTAGGCATACATGTAGGCCTACATGTAACCTGGGCCGTTTCGATGCATTTACAGGTGGTTTGACCACAAAGATGCAATTGACAGCTGGCTTGATATAGAAACATCAGACACTCCCTCTCAACCACACAAGAAGCACAGGACGGCAGGATATGACCTAGCTTGGCTGACCAAGACAAAGACTGTGGTCAAGCTCGCGTTAGATTTCACCTTGCAGTCAAACCAGCCAGTGTTCAAGTTGGAGACAAACACGGGCAGAGCAGAGCAAAGTCTCAGCTAGTAGATAGCTGATATAATTTACTGGCCCGACATAACTTTTTAGACCCAGTGTGTGTGGAGGAGCTGAGCCCCGCCCTCTGTAAAAACACCAACACAGAGAGCAGAGGACAGAAGCAGTGTTTCCCTAAATGACACCAAAACATAGCAGCATAGTTTTTTCTGCTCATTCAGCTTAAGAACTGGAAAAAATGCTTATAATTGTAGGGAAGACAAAAAAAAGAAAATGTATCACTATCACTGAGGAAGTACAAGTCAGGTTCAGTCTGATCTGGTCTGAAACACACAAGTACGGGCCGGGTTCCAGTCTCAGCAGGTGCGTGCAGAATTCTACCACCAGACAGCAACATTACTTTGATATCCACTGCTGAGCATCTTCTTTTTATAAGAATATTTTTTTCTAAGATTCTTTTGCTCTTAATAGGGTTACTAACCTATGCCGTGCAACTTCTACTTTAGCGTGGATATATCTAGAAAGGGCAGGTTAACATAACATATGCTCTTAGGTGGATCATTTCATCCAAAGCACCTTGCAGCACCCTTGACGCATACATTTTTAGCACTCATATCTCACAGCTCCAGTGGGAATGAAACCCCTAACCCTAGCCGTGTTAGTGCCTTGCTCTCTCTATTAAGCTGGACCAGACTGCACACTGGCATGGAACGCTGATGTAAAATAAATAAATAAATGGATTTTACAACAGAAAATCTCAAACCCTGCCGCACACACACACACACACCTTTCTCTCCCTCTCTCTCGCTATGTAATTGATGCCAGTCTCGTGCCCTTTCGCCTCCTGTGCCAGCGGGCAGAGGGCTACCATAGAGGTGTCTGCTTCACCCCTACATAACAACCTTGCCTCACCTTCACACACATGCACACAATCGCAAATACACACACATGAATATACTGTATTTAGTGCACGTACATGGATGCAAACACACACATAGAGCCTGCGGAAACATGCACAGAAAGTGCCTCCATGCACACATAGTGTATGCACATACAGTGTATAAAACACACACACACACACACACACACACACACACACACACACACACACACATTAACTTTCAGTCTGTCTCACAATCTGTCTCTGTCACTCTAGGTGGGACAGAGAGAAAAGCATTAGGATAACTCCATGAGACAGTGTGCTGTGAGTCTGTATGTGTGTTTGTCTGTCACAATTTTACCTTTTAGCCAGAAGGTCTATCTTATCTTTTTGAATTCTTACACTGATTTCTTCTCTTCATGTCAAATTTCTGTGTTACTTCATTCTCTTCGAGCAAATACTTACACATGTCTTATGGTTTCTTTACAGTCATCAAGCAGCAGTACCCACTACCACTACTTAGGAAGGTTCAAATATTGAAATTAGAGGATATATTGAGGGAAAGCATGTATGTATGAGCACCAAAATTAGAAGCTGTCATGTGGCTGTGTATAAATTAAAGAAAGGAGAAGTGAGATAAAAAAAAAAGGAATAATTATTTTCCTACTACAATAACATACCTATGCATGAGACGGGGCACCGTGCACACTGTGCCACTCATAGAGGACTACTGGTCACATGTATAAGAGTGGCTATCAACAGAAGACCTCTGCCCCTAGCTTCCATTTCTGCAAAGCAAATTTTAAGGCTCAAACTGATGCAGCAACTTAGTCAGGTTCAAGTATTTTGGTCCTGGAGTAAAGTAGAACTTATGGCTGAGAGGGCAAGAAATTGTCTACATGTATATCCACAGTCTGAAATTAACCTTTTTCAGCACCTACTACTGTGGCAGGCAAGTATTTTTTACACAATAAAATCATTACATGTATGGTAAATTCCAGTGTTTGAATTACACCATGGCTTTTGGGGGTTGAAGGTTTCTGTATGTACATACATGAAAGTGTCCTCCTATGTGCAAAACTATATTATAAATACATTTCAGTTCATACAGACCACTTATTAACTATGCCAAGTACTCCCCGGCCCAATCTGAGCTCATCCAACATCACTCTCTCCCTCTTGTTTGAATACAAACTCACTACGCACTGAGCAAATCTTTCAGATGAAACTGAAATGTGAGGTAGTGAAGCTAATACAGTAACAAGTGGGCATGTATGGATGTGTGCACACCTTTTTATTGAGGATTGTTGCTTAGAATTTGGTGAAATTCATCTGTCAGTCAAAACAAATAGTTCTACAGCCCATAGTGTTGCTGTCATACAGCAGTAGGGAGCACTTTCAAATGTGTAGCTCTATCCAATAATATGCTAACCAAACTAAACGTGTCTTTCTGTTGCGCGTTTTCCCCTATTGCCAAATTGGCAGATGTCCTGACGATTCTACCCGCCACTGCCAACAATTTACCCACATTTAGCGGGTGGCGGTGCTAATTTCAGACCCTGTCTATATCTATGTTAATAGTGACTACAGGTTTAACTAAAGGCACTGGTAACTCGTGTTCCGCCACAGTGTCAGAGTCATGCTAAACCTAGATTAGGATCAAGGTAGATAAGCAGAATGAATGAACAGATGCAGAGGGGGGCAGAGGAGAGTGGGAATGAGAGAGAAATTAAAGGACACAGTAGAGACAGACCAAGAAGAGAGAAGAGAAAGGCAGAAGAATGAGAAAGAAAGACAAAACCCGTCTCAGATAGAGTGGGGCGATGAGGCATGTGCACATGCATCTATGCAAGAAAGAGGGCGAGAGAAGGAAAGACTGTACGAGAATAGTCGGTGCAAATTAGTCGTCCTCTGCCGAGACCAGACCAGTCCTTACACAGACATACACACGGGCCAGAGTCTTACAGTGTAATTGTGCGTGAAAACATTCATTAAGCTTATTATGGCATTCAGTCGAAGTTTTAGCAGCCAAAGTGTCTGAGAGCAGAGTAGTGGAGCAGATGAGCTGTCAGGGTCTAGAGAACAAATTGTAGATTAGATAGGAACAGCTAGTTCACTCCTTCCAATAAACACAAAAACGGTTGTGTGTGTGTCTTTGTAATCTTGACTTGACCTTAACTCCCGATGACACTCACACATTGACCCACTTGCCCTCTTTTTGCATCTTTTCTTTACAATTCTGTTTCTCATTTTTTTCTCAGCCTTAAGCAACAGTTAAGAGCCCTCTGAAAGAAGACATCACCAGCTGTTTCTCTGTGTGGTGCTGTGTGTTTGTGTCTTTAACAGTAAGACAGAGAGTGTGTGTAAATGTACGTATGCACAAGTGTTAAACATTCATACGGCCGTGGTGAGTCGTGATGGGACCAGTATGACTGGCTGTCCCTGCCACTGCCTCATCCGATAATGCTGATTTGCTCAGGCACTAACAGACGGACCCCTCTGGGGGTCCTCCAGGCACACAGTCAATCACTGGTACTCCAAAAGATAGTACTCCAAAGCTATTTAAATTGTGAACTCCCTTCCATTCTCTTCTTTCCATCTTTTGCGGTCTCTCTTTGCCACTTCTTTCTCTTCATCTCTCCATTTCTCTTTACACTGAAACCATCTTTTAACATTTCCCCTAACCCCTGACTTAACATATATCTTCAACTCTCACCTTTTTATGTATATATATTTTTGTTTCTTCCCATTTCACTAAAATAACACAATTGCACAAAGTGAAAGAAGATGCACACACAAAAAGGAAATATCCTCAAGTTGTTTTAAAAATTATTTAGAGTAAGCACAAAAGATCATGTAAACCAATGCAAAATTTTGTCCCTGCCCTCTGACTTTATTGTCTCACATTGTTGCTCTCCTGCCCTCTCCTTCGCAGAACCACAACAACTATTCTACTGGCACAATACTAAAGAAATGTCATGTTGATTAGGTGAGAAGAGGATGTTAACGTTGAGACCCAAATAACAGGACTTCTATTTCTCTTTCTCTCTTTGTGGTATTTTTGTCTCTTGTAGAGAGGCCATGTCCATCAAAGTGTTTTTTCCAGATGCCAGCTTTTGTTATTTTTTTAATTGTTTGCAATAGGAGTGCTGCGTATTTACACTATACAAAGAAAACGGCAGCAGCGTAACAAGGCGCTGAGCTTCTATGCCATATGTTTGACATTATTTTCTTGTCACCAAGAATTAGGGATGCACCGAAATAAAAATTTGTGGCCGAAGCCGAATAATATTAAGCGCTTGGCCGAATACCGAGTACCGAATACCGAAGTTTAGTTTTTCATTAGTTTTTGCAGATGAACCCCCTTCAGATTAGTGTTGTCACGGTACCAAAATTGGGACCCACTGTACGATACCAATGAAAATATCATGGTTCTGAGTAGTATCAGGATACCACAGCAAAAATGAGGCAGATGTGCCTTTTGTCATTTATGAAAAGATAAATCACTTTTCTATAATACATCAATGATATTTCAATGGAATAAATTACTTATTGACTTATTCATACTTCAAAAACAGCATCAATGAGTGATGAACATAGGGGGGATCAAAATAAAATAAATAAATTAAATAAGAATCAACCAGCCAAACCTGTCCCTCCCTCATTAGCTCGCTTACTCTACAAAGGCCTGTGCCTCTCAATAGTGCAGCATTTGCACTGGAATGGTCATATAATGGTATGACAATAACAAGACCCTCTACTTTCATGACGATAAACAAAAACAGGCAATAACTTTGCAGTCTTAAACCAGCCCTCCATTTGGCCTGGCCTGTACCACTTCATTGGGTGTGGTGTTCCTAATGGGAGTGCTATGAATATTTCACCTACTCTTTGTCTTAAAGTGGAAACAAACACCTTTTTACTTTTCTCCTCGAGTGTTTTCAAGTGGTGTTATTGTTGTTGCACTGCCCCCAAAGACAACCTGATCACTTTTCTCTTTCCTCAGAGCCTAGCAACCACGAACAACAAAGGACACACTGCAATTTGTTTTCCACAGTTACTTCGGTTGTTTCACCTTCCACCATTATCAGTACTGGGGATAGTAGCTGCAAAGAACTTACAGGGATACTCTTTGATAACTGGAAAGCTACTGATAGGCACTGGGGAAAAACCAAGTCCCTAGGAACAGTGTCCAGCTTTGAAGACAATTTTACATAATAAATTACAATATCGGGGTCCATCATGTGATGCCATGGGGCCCAAAAAGACTGTTTCCCACAGAGTTATACTGTGAAAAAGATGTCTGTATATCAGTGGATACATTTTATGAGTGTCACAGCTCCCTCGAAATGATTTGTTTCACTATCAGGATTTGATCCTTTCAGTCCAATAACATTGAGAAAGTCTAGAAGAGCTGCACAATTCAATCTTTTCAATTCCTATTTAAGTTAGCAGAGTGCTTATGCAAAAGTTAGCCGCTTGATCGGTGAAAGTATGCTGCTTGGCTGCTGAAGGCCTGTAGTTTGCTTGCTCTATGAGCCCCATGATGCGAAAGATCCAGGTGATTTCAAAATACAGAAATATGTCTTTTTTGGCCTCATGCGCCACTGAGTAACCTTCACAGATATGATCCTGTCACTGCCCCCAACGCTGTATCCAGTCCCTTTATACATCCATGGGGAAAACCAACTCACTGTCCTCTTCCTGATTTGGTACGCAATGGTTGACGCACTTCCTTTGTGCCGTAAATAGAGCCTTTATTTTCCCAGGAGATTGTGGTTGACAGAACTGCATGGTAACAGTGAGGCATATACAGAATCAGTCTAAATGCTGACGATGTCTTTATACTATAAAACAGGAGTCCAAGGTGTCAGTGCCCAATGTTGTCCTCATGCAAACACAGTATATGAGGCACTTGAGATAAAAAATAAAAAACACCCATCAAGAGAACAAGTTATGTTAATGTGTTGTACCCATCCCTCCTTCAACCACAGCAGTAAGAGAGGTAATTTTCTGGACAACTACAGATTGGTAATAAATTCTGCAGAAATGTACAGGAAAGTGAATCCCTCCGTAAACTGACTTCATAAACATCCCTTAACAACACAGAGCCACCTCCCTCACTTTACCCATCTCCTCACTCAGTCCCTCCCTCCCCCAGGCTACCTTTTCCTCCACTATTCTCGACATCGTTACCATAATCAGATAAGACAACTACCTAGGGAGCACCAGCATCCCTACAGCACCTTGCTCCTGGCACCATGTGTATACATGTGTGCGTGTGTGTGTGTCAGTGTGTGTGAATTGCTCCTGGCACTTGGAAACCCGTATTCCTTTTGACTGTCTTTTTGGTGTTTTGATCTTTTCAAACCGACAGATGACTGGTGTGTGCGTGTGCGTGTGCGTGTGCATGCGTGCGTGTGTGTGTGTGTACTGTATGTGTGCAGGAAAGGTTTCTAAATTGCCCAGCTCCTTCATAGGGTAATGTCTGTATTGTGCCTGAGAAGTCTGCTACAAATTACAGCTGAACTGTGAGTGTGTATCTGTGTGTAGGAGTGAGTGTGTGAGTTGATAAGAGTGTGTGCATGCACAAGAATGGGAGTATGCGAATGGTGTTTGAGTGTCAGGGATGATTATGTTATTCTTCTGACTGGTCAAAACAGATTACATCACCATACCATTAAATGAAAAGCCAACTGATTCACAAGAATGCACACACAAACACACACAAACACACACACACACACACACACACACACACACACACACACACACACACACACACACACACACAAAGTTTCAAAATACCTCCAAGCCACACCACTGAAACACACTTTTAGCAAAATACCTGCAAGCCTAACACTTTTCCATGCCTACATGGACGAGTACAGCAAACACAGATACTGTACCGTAGACATATAAAAACCTGATCCCTACAGGGCATTCACACATGCTGTACACACAAACACACACACACACACACACACACACACACACACACACAACTTGCTAGCAATTGAGCCATAAGCAACACTACATTTAGCCAGCATAACAGTAGACTGCCAAATTACTGTACCAGGCATCAACACCAGTCAGCTAACCAGTAAACTAAACTGTCACATTAGGTTTTCTGGCTGGGTACAATGATTTAAAGTACTGGTCAACATGTATAACTTCCTCATTCCTGGAGCACCCCTCTGGCCTTTAATTGTGCTTTAAATCAAACTGCAGTTTGCAGTACATTCTTTAATCTGCCTGCTGTTGGGCACCTCCAGTCTCATTTTTTAAAAATGTAACTTGAGGTTTTAATTCTGACTTCTAATCATAACGGAATAAGAATAGAAAAATTGCTTTATGATGCCAAGATTATTATCTATTTACAACAAAACATAAGTCAAGAAAGGCCACTTTTTAGGATGTGTTCCTTCTTATGAATATGTTTATATTTTAGTGTCTTTTCTTAGTTTGACATTTTGGTAAAAATCGCTTCTGTGCTTTCTTGTTGAAAGTGAGATGAAAAGACCGATACCACTCTCATATCTGTTAGGTGTTGGTAACTTTTGTAAAAAAATAATTATTGTCATATTTGTTGAAACTGTCACTGTATTCTGAAAGAAGTACGAGACAGATAGTCTGCAAATAAATCATGCCCCTCCTCCCCCAACCACTGCCTCTAATGGCATTTGCAAGAATCAGATCATGACCACAACCAATCAGAGCCAAGCAGTCTTTAATGCAGCCAAAGAGTCTCAAACACATCGGTCAGTCATATCAATCGTTCCATGAACTGCGGTCAAACTGTAAAAATAAGCAGCGCTGATTACATACGAATCACGATTCTGTAACTGCATTACCTATTTCTCACCTTCAGTGTTTTCAGACACATATTTTAGTGTACTGTTTTGTTGTAAAATGTGAAAGTTGGTCCAGCTGGTGGGCAGTGCTTGGTACGCCCGTCCAACTGTCCAACATGCTGATGGGGTCACAAACTTTCTCATTTTACAGCTAAACAGTACACTAAAATGTTTCTGAAAAACATTGGTGGTGAGAAATAGCCAATGGGTTATGAAATCTTGATTCATATTTGAACAGCACTGCCTAGTTTGACAGTCACCCTGAAGTTTGCAAGCTGTGATTGACAGCTGCATTAGAGACTTTTAAGTTTTGATTGATTGATTGATTTCATTCACATGCAGTAAGGCCATCAGAAATGCTACAAGGTAAAAGAGTAGGCAGAGGAGTATGATTTTTTTACATTATCTTCCTCAGTGCTGTGTCTTAGTGCTGTGGTAATATAGTGACAGTTTCAGTCACATATGAAAAGTTACCAACTGTAGCTTTAAGGATGAAGCTAGAGGGGGTGTGGGGGGTTGTTGATTCTGAACAACTTCATTTTTCTTTCCCGACTCTGATCATTTCTGATCCATTTGTTAATTTATCAACATATGTTTGTAAACCCAAATGTCCCTTAGGTTTAGCTTTATTACATCCTCTCTGTATATATATTTAAGGAATAGTATCCTTCTAGTTAATGTTTTTAAATAAATCTGTTGTAACAAGTTTGTTTGATCAAAAAGCAAATAGAAATGTCAAAGTGACAAGTTGTGGTTTAACAGGGAGTGATGTGCTGTAACAAATTCTAATGCATAAACAGCTGCTCAACACTAGAACAACAGCAAAGGAGAGTTTATTTATGATCAGGTGTTGCTAGAAAAGATGTTGGTCTGTGCATAACAGCCAACTGGTGCCTGAGCCTTATTGTTGTTTGACTATTTAAGATGGACTTTATTTGAGATTTCATGATATAAAATATCAGGGTTGTATAATGTCATGGCACCGTAAGTACCAGAGAAGGGCAATAAAAGAGGTTAACAAAATGTGTTGCAGACAAAATGCAATAAAGCCTATTAAACATCATGCCAGGTCAAATAAAAGTGGGCCAAAAGATTACACAGATAAAAAAGCAAACAAACAAACAACTTAAGTAACAGACACGTATAGTGATAAGGCTTGTCATGGGGACCGTGTTTTCTCCCCAAGTAGCCCTGGTGTTATTCAGAGATGCTGAAAGAGAAATACTGTCCAGTGGAGTAATCTGTAAAACGATACTCTTCAACAGACCAGAAACACACACACGCACACAAACAGGGATTCATCTGGGGCCTCGAGACTCTCTCCACTTCACTAGCTGCCATTTCAGAATGATCAGAGCTTTTGAAAGCCTTTTTTTGGTCCATGACAGCCTTGTATTTCTAACTTCTGATGCCTTCTAAAATTTCTAGTCCATGAACCACTTAGGTCAATTGACTCTGGAGAAATGAAGGAAAAAAGAAAGCACTAACCCCAAAGAGAGAAAATAAATGCATACATTGTTAAACTGCAGAAAGTACAAGTAGTGTATGTAATACAATAAGGAAATTTAAGTCTCCCACACATCTGCAGTTTCCTGAGGTTTTGTGCTTATGGTAAATACAAAGGTTTTCCCATTGAAACTTTTCCATTTTTCACTGCACAACTTTCATCTTTGTGTTTAGCACTTATTCAAACCCTCAACAAGGCTCTCCATAATAACAAAGAAGGATGCAAAGTTTATCTGTAAAAAATGTAATATGTAAACAAGTATTCAATTATCATACTTACATTATAATACTGAAACTGAATGTACCAAACTGTATTTATAGGATCCCCAGTCTAACACAACAACTCCTGAACTGAACAAGATGGCGTTCCACACTAAGATGTTAAAAAATATCCAGCAACAAATTAAACAACTTCACATGTACAACACCCATTTCCATGTTTTACATATGTAGTAAACCATAGAAAATAACCACAGACCTATAAATAAATAAATTAAATAAGTGAAAGCTAAAGAATTCCAGAGGTTTTGAAGTTAGTTTTCCATACAGGACACAGACGTTTTGAAATGTTGTGTTAAAAGTGTGCGGCATCGTCTGTCTGTGTATGTGTGTCTGATGTAATGTGTGTGCCCCTGACCCCAGCAGCTGTGCCAAAGCAGATGTTTGCCAGTATAATTACCACAAACTCGTAGAGAGGAAGAGAAAAAGATGGACAGAGAATGAAAGAGAAACACAGACAGTGAAGAAGATAGAGGCAGCATGTGTGTGGGGGAAAAAAAAGACCATTTTGCTTTCACAACCCTTATGAAGACCGTTAAACACAAACCTGATGGTGCTTCTAAGGCAGACTGATTGAATTTCATGCACACAAACTCACCTACAGATGCACATTAACATTCATGCTCATAATCATAGTGACCGGCTATGGCATCATGTTTGTTTTCAGATTTTTTTTTACCTGCAAAACAAGGTGTGTCCACCTTTCCAGTGTAAGCCTTCCCTCTGTTCTGAAGCTGACGGTCAGAGGAGTCTGACTGCTGGACTGACCATACCGCAGGGTGACTGTCTGCTCGGACACTGTCACAGAAAAGAACAACTGCTCCCCTGAGCTCTTCTCCAGCAGCATCCTGAGGGCAACAAAAACACACGCAACACAATTATTACAGCAGCAACAGACAGTTCAGACAGTCCATTTTAAATATCTGGCATTGATAAGCTGTTATAACTTAACCCAGAAGGAAGGAGGACGGAAGAGTGGACTCTAAAACCCATGGAGCTGAGCGCCACTACACACATTCACACACACAGTCTCTCATTCTGACATTTACACATGGAATATCAATATTTTACATGACTGCTAGGTTTGAGCTGCTACACTGGGTGTAGGCACGGACACACACACCCACAGTGTCATATTAACCACCATCACTGACATTTTATGGGAAATCGTGACTTTTATGAACCCAGAGACACATACCCTATAAATCACAGATAGACATATGCATGAGAAAGAGACCGTATGTATGTATGTCTGCACATGCATGTGTGTGTGTGTGTGTGTGTGTGTGTGCCTGTGGGGAAAGACAATGAGATAGAATGCCAGACAGAGATAATAAATGCAAGAAGAAAGTAAATAACAACTAACAAGCTCCTTTACTAAACTTAGATTTCCTTCATTGTTCAGGAGGCTTTTATCGGAAGCCGAATTATCCACAGAGGTCTCTTCCTCTTCAAAACAAATGGACCAGATGATTTAAACCAGTAAAAACACTGAATAAAGCAGTCTCACATTAAAAAAACAGTGTTTTTCACACACTTCTGGTCAAAGAGGGGCTGCTAACTACGGTGGCCGATGCAAAAACGCAAATGGCCCCATCTAGAGCCAGTGTTTGGTTTGTCCGTTCTGGGCTATTGTAGAAACAAGGCGGTGAAACATGGCAATCGCCGTAGAAAAGGACCTCCTCCCTATGTAGATATAAATGGCTCATTCTATGGTAAAGTAAACCTGACAAATATTATTTTTCAGATGAATATACACGGAAGAAAAGAGGAATGACGATCTCCATAAACCTTGGTTTACGCCAGGCCTTAAAAAATCTTCCATGACAAAAAATAAATTATACAAAAAATATATTCTAAATCCAACTCCTTTAAATTCTAAAGAATATATATTCTAAATCCAACTCCTTTAAATTCTAAAGAATATAAAACATATAAAAACAAATTTGTGCATATTTTACGCTCAGCAAAAAAAAAAACATATTTCTCAAAGAAACTCCAAGAATCAACAAATGATATAAAATCTACATGGAATATTATTAATCAATTACTAAATAAAAGAAAGAAAACCCTCATCGGTTTCAGTCTCTCAGTTTCAAAATGGAGATAAAGTTATAAATGTCACTTGTTTACTGACTTTATATTATTCTTTGATTTATCCCTATTTGATTTATGGTAATATTGTTTGGGCAAACACATATCCTTCTAATCTTCATAAACTTTACATATTACAAAAACGTTTTGTTAGGTTGGCAACTTATTCAAACTCTATTGAGGCGTCTGCCCCCCTGTTTAGAAAATTGAACATTTTGTCAATATATGACATAAACACTCATCAGATATGTGTGTTTATATATAAATATATGTTTCTACCTATTTCTTTACCATCATCACCTCAGTTTCATTCATATAATACCAGACAAGCTGACCATCTTCATCTTCTTTTTTATAAAGCAAAACATGGCCAGTACTCTCTTAGATATCGTGGTGTACAGATATGGAACTCCAAGGTACATATAGTGGAGAGCTCGTTGTCTTTGATTAATTTGAAATTGTTGTTACATTTGATCCACAATGTTTAAGTTCTTTTTTGTCTTTTTATTTTTTGTTGCTTATNCTTGACCTCTCCTGTCACATCCTTATTTTTTTTCTATTATTTATCTGGATTCTATGTAGTTTTTATTATGTGTGCAAATAATAAAACTAAACTAAAACTAAATCATACTCATTATATCATGTTCCATTTCTGCCTCTAAATCCTACACACTGGACCTTTAAACTTTGACGTATAGGTTAAAATCCTGATTCAACTTAGCATTAATGTCATTATTGATTAAGCTGCATATTATATTTCATGATTTACTAACCATTTGGTTTTTAAAATTTCAGAAAACAGTGAAAATGCCAATTAAAGAGCCCAAGTTAACAAATGTGAAGTTCTTGTCCAACCAACAGTCTAGAGGCCAAAGATATTCAATTTTCTGTCATGGAAAACCAGTAAATATCAAAATTTGAGAGGCTAAAACCAACAAACTTTGAGCATCTTGAAAATCATATGCTTTGATGGATTGTAAAAATGGTGGTCGTTTAATTCTATTTTCGCTTATCTGTTTCAGCAATTGAGGCAAGGTAAGGTGATGGATAGGGAAAATACAAGTTGCCAAGGAAAAATTTGACCTTTTGTTGTTTTTCGAATAAAGCATGACAACAAATACTGATTCATCTGCAATAATCATTGCATGTACATTTGTGGCCAAACTAAAAATAAATATAAACTCAAAATGAGAATCCTCAAACGATACAAACATAACTTCACAGTCATAATGTGGAAGTATGGCCATGCTGTAGTAAAAACTATGATTTGTAAAAACAGGTGGCTGGCTCTGTTCATTGTTCAGATGAGGGGAGGGATGTGAAATCACAGAGAGGGGAAGAGACAAAGCGAGAGGGGTGAGGAGAGATGGACAGAGGTGAGGATAGAGGCCTCCTTTCATCTGGCTTCTTTGATGGCAGCCATGATCGTCTCTACAACAAAAGACTGATGGCCAACGACAGCAACAGAAAGAGAGAGAGGGAGAGTGAGAGGGGAGAGATATTACTTCCATTCAGATGCATTCAGCCATACAGGTGTCATGTTCGGCAAACCAAGACAACAAGAGTTGTCTGTCATCTGAATCCCCAGACAGACAACTTCACAAACAAAATCACAGCATGGAATTTAAAGGAGTGACTTGATCTCTGTCTGATTCTCCTTCTCAGAGTTGAATTTAACTGACAGCAACATTTAAACTGAAAATCCAGTCCATTACTAGAATACATGTGAAACCTGTCTAGTGTTGCTCTAGGGCTTTCTTCAGACCTGTCACCACTGCAAAGTTATCAGTCACATTAATCGTTGCAGCACGATGTGGAATATGTGCATGTTGACAGACTTTTATCTCATGAAAGCTCAACAAAACCACAACAGCTGACTTAAATATTGGTTTAATCTACAAAGATGCAATTATTTTCTGACTCAGCAGTGCCTTTCTTTGTGTCCACATGTAGCCAAATATTTCTAATCATATTAAAAGACAGCCTGGTAAAATTCCACCACAACATTTTACTACAAAATTAATCCATCAAAAGTGTAGTATTAGTATTTATTAGAGGCTGAACAATTTTTAAAGGCAAGTGTTAACTGTGTTGACAAAAACTATGACGAAAATATTGCGTCAACAACCTTTTTACTGTGATGAAAACGAGATGATGACAAGCTCAAAATAGATCTTGATAGTCAAAACTAAGACTAAATAAAATCTAGGTTTCATTTTCATTGGCAAAACGAGACCTGACAAAAATGTTAGTGGTGCATGAGTGATGAGCTGGTAAATTCCAGTAGATAGTCTGCACCAGAGTGTTTCGCTAGCCAGCAAAAACACACACACCAAAGCAATGTCATGCTACGTTGGTGCTACTTGTGAACTGTATTTAGCAGTAAATAAGGAGCTGTGTGTTTGACTGTGGATGCTGGAGCTGTTGAATGAATTTGTGGAGTTTGTTCGTTGCAGCAGTCGCTGTTTGCAGTTAGCTCTGCTTTTTAGCCACAGAGTGGCAGCGGAGCAAGTAGCCATCAGACGTCACAGCTGTTCCTCATAGGATTCAATTCAGAAGCGAACTCAAAAAGATTTATGTGTTGATGCTGTTTGACAGGCAGGTAGGAGGCTCAGTTTGAGCTGTAAGTAAACAGTCTGAACTTAGCAGTTTATCTTAGTTTAGTTTTAATCACCGACTCTGAGAGAAGACACAAGTTTAAACCTTGGACTAACATGTTGCTGATTAAGAACAAATTTCTGCTTCTTCACAGTGAGATCGAAAAGTAAAAATGAACAATAAATCTGGTACAAATCCTGGTTATCTCATATTAGTTACTTGTGCTGTTGAAGTTTTTGAGACAACCTGACACTGTGATTCTAATTTCTGATAAATTATTTAGACTACTGGGTTAGTTTACAGATAGAAAACATAGAAAACATATTGATTTAAGTACTAACTAAAAGTTAACTAAAATGTCGTGAATGTTCATCAACTAAAACATTTAGAATTTTTGTTGACTGAAATATAGCCAATTAACTCGCCAATCAACTTCCAAATGGATTGCCCAAGATTTTGTGGAAAGACTGGTCACAAGCAGAAGGACAGCAAACTAACTGTTCATGCCAACTGGCAAAAAGGAGAAACATGTGGATGCATGCATGTATGTGGCCTTAGCTATTGCTAATTCATGTTTGTTTAAGTGTCCATTGTAAGTCCAACAATGTTATAGAAGTGCATTCATAAAATCATTTTACGTTTAACTAACAATACTCAATCGGCAAAAAAAGAGCAAGACCTCATGTATGTCTACCCTATGTTTAGTTTCATGACAAAGCATTCAATGTTGTCTGAATAATCCACTTTAAGTGATGCTGTATGCTGGAGGAGGAGATGGGGTTGCCAACTACAGCCAACTGATCTCTTTGTGAGTCCTTGTGCCTTGTGTGTGCGTGTGTGAGTGTAAGCTGATCCGAGTGTGTGTAACTCTGCACCATCCCAGCCCTGCCTGCAAAATACCAGCACACTCTCACACACACTCTGTCTCTCACACACAACATGTCACAGTAGGACATGACAGCCAGTTGTTGGCCAACATTTCCTGACAGTGATACTGACCTGACCAGAGCTGACCTGATTGCTCCTTGTTATTAGATCAATATCACAGTGCTTTCACTTCAATGCACTTCCAATGTTTGAAAATCATATTAGATATCATATCAGAGCAGACATTGACTATACATCAAAGCAGCAGTGTGGTTTCAGCCGGGAGATATATTTCATCAGTAGCACAGGATTATGTTGGACTACTCTGATATGATACATCAGTAATTGTGACTCATACGTACGACACAATAACATTAGGACAGTTTGAGAGCATTGACTTATAACAAATGTGATTTTTCAGCATTTTAAAATCACTGCATGAACTGTCATACACAGAAAACCACATCTGGCTGTCATGCACACTCACACAGAGCTATTATATATCTGGACTTTGCTTCTTTGTACAGGGAATTGAAGGAGAAAAATATATAATTTAGACACAGACATAAGATCCACGCACAGTATACTGTTTGTACTGTAGGGTGACATCCGTAATAAATACAATTTAAAATTCAGCGGCAGTGAACAGCTGCTTCTCAAATAGGTCTCATATATCCCGCTACACAACTGACTGATGGCTCTCTGAAATTACAAAAATTAAACTCACATCTCTCCAGAAGAGCTCGGTTTTATCCACAGTGCCAGGGTGAGGGAACCTAATGCTCCTAGTTTCTGTGAGGGGGGAGAGACCAGACATCCATCCTGGACTTGCCGAAACAGCACACTACTGGATCCACCAGAAACCCCCTCTGAACTGGACGTGGTTCCAGCCTCTGTCTGAGTCCCAGGACGAGTGTCAACATCGTCTTCAGTCACACAGGAACCCCTGGTAGGATAAGGTTTGAATGTGTTAATATTTTTTCTGTTTTTCTAATTTTACATGTTCTGAAAGGTCAGAGGTCATGTGAAATACCTTGATGACCTTACTATGACTTTGATCTACCTACCTGTGTGCAGGCAGCAGCAGTGGGGCATACGGAGGTGTGGAGGATCTGTAGGGACACTCCTGGACACAGAAGGCCTGATAACACATCATCAGCTCAGTCTGGGTGGACACTGACTGACAGTAGCTGCTCCGCTCTGGAACCCCACAGGTGGAACGAGCGGGAGAAGTGGACACAGGTTTGAAGGCAGCGATGTTTTCCATCCGTGGAAAATGTCCCTAAGAATAAAAACGATTAAAAAATGAATATCAATCAATCCTGTTTGTGTCGGCAGCAACCTGAAACATTTGGATACAATACTAATTTTAAATACCATTCAGCAACTTGGAGAATCTATTTCAAAGTTCTATAAAATTCAACAATCAATGGGTTAAAGAACTGAGTTGAGTGTGTTTTTGTGGGCCAATTTCTTGCTGTCACACATACCTTTTATATACTGAATGTTTAAAATTTATTTGGACAGGTGTTCTTAATAAAACTATCAATGAAAAGAGAGAAAGATAAGATCACGGAAATTTTTTGACATATTTGTTGCATGGACATGAATTCATTCGTAGCTTCCAATAGGCCATTTTCAATGGAGATCTTTTGATATGGCTAAATTCCATTTAGTTGCTTCAGTTTCAGGGTCCTGTTATTGTGCATACAGGCTTACTGTCACACAGTCATGAGTTACTGGGACACCTGAATAGAACAGAGCCACCATCAGTCATTATGTTATTAGTAACACCTGTGCTTTTCCTACCATAACAAGATAAAATGTCTAAATGGCTGTCAGCAGGGTTTGTTTAAATAGTCATTAAATAACCCATACACAGTATACTGTCTATTAACAGTTACTTTTCCACAGTCTTTGGATCAGAAATTACAGCTGCACACTTACCTGTGATGAAGCAGGTGTTGCACACAGGCTGAAGAGGAGGAGAATTAACCAGAGAATGACACGATGCCACCTTATCCCTTTCATCATCTTCTTCTCTCTCTTCTCTTCTCCTTCAGTGAAGCTTTTCAGGTGTAGCGTCCAAGGAAAAACAGGCCACTTCTTCCTTTTCCCCATCCTTTTGTCCCTTTGCTTGATTACACCTTCTGTTTCTGCAGCTGACAGAATCCCAGACACATCAGCTTTGCTCTTGTGCTTTCCTACCACGCATTTCTCCCCACTCTTTAGGTCTTCTCCAACTTTCCTGTTGCATTTTTTCCTTAAGTTAAACTGCTCCCCTCTCCGTCCTCCGTCCATCTCCTCTGTTCTGACTCCTCTGCCCCATGTTTGTCTCTTCCTTTTCACTTTCTCTCCCTTTGCTCCTCCCTGGTCGTCTCTCTGTTCGGTCCATCCCTGGCCTTTGACCCCACAGGTATCCAGAATCGGGTTTTCGGAGGGTTCCAGCATGGTCCGAGGTTCGAGAAGCTCGGACAGGGGTTCTGCAACATTCCCCGGGGCAGAGGGATGCTCCAGAACCTGGATTTTTTTCGGAAGCCTTCCAGCAGCGCTTGAATAAGTGATGACTGTCATGGTTTCATGGTTACAGGGTTACAGGGACATTTTTTACAGGCCAGTGCCCCTAGGGTGAGGCTACGAAGCTTAGCTCTCTGTTACACTGACACCGTCCCTCGCACACACACCCCCACACACAAACCACAACCAAAGCCTTCACATGATAGGTAGGATTTCACAATCTAGAGAGGGAAAAGAGAGGAGGAGAGAAGGAAAGAGGAACGTGGTCAGACCAAAATCCAACATGAGACAAATCTGAGGAGAGTGAAATGCCATGCAGGCTATTCCCTAGCCAAAGCCTACACTATCATGTACAGCTTGATGGAGGCACAGCTCAAGTGATAGTGCTACATTGCTTTCCCCCTTTTCTTCATTTTCCATTGAATTAAACATGCCCTTTTTCCTCTGGCACCTGGCCTCCAGATTTTTATCCAACTGAACGGGTTTTCACATAAGTTTGTTGGAAATTGAAGCTTAGGTCAAAGCTCTCTTCATTACAATACTTATCAGCTTCAATTTCACATTTTGACACACAAAAAGAAGCCAGCAGTGCTCTCATCTCCAGTGTTGAATTACCTGGACCCCCCTGTCCACGGTTCCCGTTTGAAAATAGGAAAGCTAACAGTGTATCTAATAACGTCTCCTATATGCCGAACAAATTTGTAAATCTATGCAGATATTGTGACATGCTAAAATATGTGGTTACCTGTCGCTGTGGAGTCCCAGCACAAAGCTCTATCCCCATCACAAGTGCAGCGTCAACAAACACTCAACTTGTTGCTCTGGCACGGCTCGAACAAAACAAGCTAACTACCTGTATTTCTCCACACACCTGTCCGTCAACAGCAGCAACACGTCGCTCCAGAAGAAAAAATAGTCCTCTTCAAACATGACTTGAGTTGTTTGGTCCGTCGTTGTGCCACACACTGTGACAGAAAAACTGAATGACAGTACAGCTGAACTTGACAAAGCTCCTGTTTCTTCTCCCTGTGTCGTACCTCTCTCATTCAGAACATGCGGCACGCGGTGCTAAGGAGATTACCGCGAGCTGCCATCTGGCCAGCAGCGCTCGAGGCGGCAGGATACTGGGCGCAAAGTAACGGTGAGGCAGCGTTACACTGCTGAGAGCCAAGTAACGGAAACTTGAGAGCCCCGGGGGTGGCGTGAGAACAAACACTGCGACACATCCGTTTTGCATCTGTTACAGAATACTAAAGATTGTCCATGACAGCGAGGCATTAATATGCGGTATAAAAAGCCTAATTACCCCCTGCCTGCTAGTAATGCTTTACCCCCACCTACGTGGGATGCGTCTGGGTTTCAGACAAGTGGCTCTCAGAGACAAGAGGAACGCTACTGCCGTTGCTAGGCAACGGTGATCCGCTCCAGCCAGAGAGAGTGTGGGCAGGAAATCATTTAATGGACTCTCTGTCAAATTTATTTTTTACTTAAATAGTACATCAGCATTTAGGGGGTGATGCATTATGGCACTGATGAGAGAAAACAAACAAACAAAAAACTGAATTTGTTTAAATTGCTGCATGGATAGACTGAGGTCATTCATTCATTTGTAATTCCTGAAGGGAACATCTACCATTAACTTGGGCTTTCAAACACTGACACTACTTATAGTGCTTTTCAAAATGCTTTAAACACATATTAAACCAATTATGTTCCAAATACACACAAAAAAGGAACATAGTGTCATGGTGGATTTCAACTCTGAATGCATCCATAAATAATAATAAGCCAAAAAAAAAAAAAAAAAAGTTAGGATACTTAAAGGAGAACTACGCCCACTTTCAAACTTCATCTAAGAATGTCCAAAAGTATTAATAAACATAAACAACTCTAAATCCAAAAGGTACAGTGATAAACTCAAATTTGTGATGTCAAGTATAAAGTCTGAGGTTGCTTCATAGAAAATGAACTGAGAAAGATCTTATAGATCGGTGGCTCCCAAATGGTCCAGCCACAGCATCCAGATTTCTCCCCAGTCATTAGTTCAAGGTCCACACAGTTTAATACCTTCAGCACCATACGTGCATTTGGTTATGTTGTCGAGCCAGTTTGTTGTCTTCCTCAAGTAGCTCTCTGTTAGTCTCTCCCTCTACAATGGGAAACAGCACTTCAAAACAAAAGCTCTGTGCCTGAAATTCACTGTACTTATGAATAAAGTGTGTTTTTTACAAGCTTGACAGTATGGGAGTCACTTGCAGTTCATTTAGAATGGACCTGCGACCCACTTTTGGACCATGACCCACCAGTTGGGCACCCAGGGAAATGCGCTGCGTATGTGGGAACATTTTCTGTTTTTAAACTGGGAACACTATGATAGAATAAAGCTCATTTGGATGTAAAAACAGAAAACAAACATTATCTGGCTCCACAAAATCAGACACCCATTTATTGTCAGTGGAGCAGCTCCAGACTTTATACCCTATGACATCACAAGTTTGAGACTTACTTCTCTGGTTTCTGGCTTCGAGTAGCTTATGTTTACAAATGTTGATTGAATGTTCCCAAGCCATGGAAATAGCATGTTGGAATTCCTAACTAAGGTAGTGTTCCCCTTAAATTACTAGGGGTTTTTGTGTCCATTCCAATGGACAAAGATTCTTAATGCTGAAATTAGTAAAAATGACAATAAATGATCTTATTCAGTGGTGTGGTTGTAGTTGATGAGGTGAGTGTTACTACAATGTAGATGGGTAGGTTACCAAGGAGGACATGGATATACCCTCCTATATATTTTAGTGGCTTTTTGGCTGAAAGGTGTAAACTGCCAGACAACGAAGTGGGTATACCCTGTGTACCTGCGTATACCCTCCACTACACAACTGGTCTTAACAGACCTTTTTTTTCAACAAAAAAAACGAAGAGTATTTATTTTTCATGACTGGTTAACCCATATCAATGAATAAAGTGATGCTTCAAAACACATTGCATATTTATTTTGCATTGCATCCCTCATCACAACTCAAACTATCCAAATTTATGAAGTAGCTCAAGAAACAATATGTCTACATGACATACCCTGAATTTACAATAAAACATTGACAAAACAGACTAAAAAACTTTCTCATATAAAGTGAATACCCAATTAATATGATGCATAATGCAAAAGTTGATAGATGGATAGTCAATAGTTAATGCATTAATCAAAAGCATGATCGATAAAACATTTACATTTACAACTGAACATTTCCCTTAATAATGTCCGTGAAATCACCACAAGTCAGTAAAACATCAATTTTCAAAAGGAGAATAGGACAGCAGATCTGAAATCAGTCAATTTGAGCTATTTTGTAGGAATATTTAAAATTAGGGCCTTTAATTTGCAAGATGCCTGAATGAGCGGCAAAGGAGGAGCTGGCAAGGTGTCTTTCCCTGTCAGCAGTTTAATAGCAGTCACCAGGGATGGCCTGATGTGTGCTATTAATTGGGCCTTAGTGACAATTAAACATGAGTTATAATTACAGAAGCCCTGTATGCAAACGTGTCCAAACGATATAGGTGCTGTGAATGTCCTATGATACATGGTTGATAATGCAGACATTAAAAATGTATATATTTCTGTTATAAGTATTTAAATGTGTGCATGTGCATGTGCGTGAAAATCTGAGTTGATGAGTAAATGAAGACAGAAAACTGGCACCATCAAATTTTATTTATTTATATTATTTATATTTACTCTATTCCATCTTTCTTTGTTTTATTTCAGGCCTGCAAAACAATTGTTATGAATTATTATTTTGCTGCTAACCTAAGCCAGTTAAATGCATTAATCCTCTGGTTTCAAAAAGCTGAACATCCACTAGCAAAACATAAACAATCCCATCAACACACACACACACACACACACACACACACACACATAGAGCAGCAGCAGTAGCTCAAGTGTACAGTACTTTAGACTTCCACTGTGTGCTTAAGCGCTCTGCATTTAAATTGTGTAAACATTTCTACCAAAAAAAGAGCCTCTCTTATATTTTTCCCTGCCGACAAGTTTTTACGTTATCATACTAATCGCGTTTGAACAGCTGCAATTTGCTTTGGTTGAACAAAGGCATTCTAACTAGGTTTTAATTAAGTGTTCCTAATGACCTTAAGGAGATTAGAGGTTCGCCTTCTAATCAATACCAGGCAGAGAGGAGCAAAGGGAGGGGAGAGGAGGAGAGGGGAGGTGGCTAGGGGCTAGGATAGAGGTAGGGAGGAAAGGGGTGGAGAAGGGAAAAAAGGAGAAAGCAAAAGAGGGAAGGAGAGAAGATGAAGTGGGAGGTGGTGGAGGGAGGACATTAAAAAGGAAAGTGGAGAAAGGAAACCATGAACTAAAAAAAATAGTCTCAAGGTCAATCTTACAGCCTGCATATACATTTGAAAATAAGAAACTGAGTCATGATGGCAGACCGGGGAGTTACCTGGCTTTCTTCAGTGGCCAACAAAATGATAATATGTTTTTAATGCTTAAAGGCATCAAGAAAACGTGGCTAGTGACAGAGAGGGACAGCCTGTGCATTTAAGCAAACACTCACATACATAGTGTGACCATTTACCCAGAAAGAATTTGGAGCCCTCTCTTATTCATTCCTAGCCATATTTCCCTTGTTTTGCTTCTTCCCTCTCCTCTGAGAGGCTGAAAATGACATCACACCACTGAGTCAGAGAGGCTATGATTATCAAGAGCTTTGTTAGCCAAGAAGAGTTTCTCTTATCCTCTCCTCATAAGACATTTGCATAGATTTGCACAGAGTGTGTCCACATGACAGAGAATCTAGTCATACATTGATTGTGCTAATTTATTCAGCCAGGCGCATTCAATTCCAGAGATTGAAGTGCTATCACACAAACGGGATTAAAACCGGATGACGATCGCACAATTAATATTGTCTCATTTTCTAAATTACTTATGTATGACTTATATTTGGCTAAATTGTGTTTGCTGGTCTAATAACATTAAGGGTAATATGGTAAATGTGGGCTGTAAATGTATCGTCTCTCTGAGTCTCCAGAGCAGCATGAATATGTATGGAGACATCCTTGGCCTCGCTGCTGATTAGGAAAAGTGGAATAAATTGATGGTCGGGCGGTGTGTTTTTTAGCAAAATACAATATTATGTTGTCCATATGGAAATGTTACACACAGATGCGTACACATTACTATTTTAGGCCTAATGCGTTCAAGAACAATTTTATCTGAATAATAGCACGTTGGTGACTGCAAGCTCATCATTTGGATGCCATTGATTTTAGATTTCTTTCAGTGTGTGTGCCTGTATGTTTGTATGCATATATATTAGCATGTGAAAAAAAGTATGTGCATGAGTGTATAGGTTAAAGGTGCATTGTGGAGTCTTTTCACTGGTGTAAATTAACATACTTTTTGTTTAAATTCATTCTTTCTCACCAAAATGTTTTGCATATACCCCTGAGGACAAAAAAAACCTCTATACATGCTGACACATTTATGTTCTTATTGGTGTGTTCAATGCAAACAAAATAGGACACAATAAATGAAAACATTCCTCCAGAAGCTTCTAGTGGTCGAAACCTTCACAGTGTAACTTTAAAGGAATACTTCACCCCAAATGACCATTTGTAAATCAATTAAGGGTACTTTCACACCTGCCCTGTTTGGTTCAGTTCAATAGAACTCAAGTTCATTTGCCCCCTAAGTGCAGTTCTTTTGGGCAGGTGTGAACACAGGAATCGCACTTGGGAGCGCACCAAAACAACGGGATCAAGACCTTCTTGAAGAGGTAGTCTCGGTCTGATTACAAACGAACTCTGGTGCGGTTCGTTTGTGGTGAGAACGTGTTCCGACCTCGATCTGAACCAGCTGCAATCGCATTACTTATTGTTTGGGTTAAACATGAGCATGTTACAGTCCTGGAGGATTATTAATGCACATTCAGCACATCCAATGCATCAAAACATTGTTTTCCAGTTGGAGCCACGCCTCGTTTTGAAACTGTATGGTTTGCCTAAAATGAACGATGCAAGCAATGTGGTACACAATGACCAGCGCTAAAATCAACCTGCGTAGTTGTCCCTCCATTGTGACATTAGAAAGTGTTGCATTCATCTTGCAAATGTACTCTTCTCCAACGTTTTGTTTACTTCCTGGATTTTTCCTGTATTGAAATTCTGACCAATCAAGAGCAGCTTTCTTGCGAACAACTATTGACACAATGGATAAATGTTTTTAGTGTGTCCCACTTTGTTTGAGATTTGGACCCCTATGACTTCAACACAGCAAGAATGTTCTCAATTTTCCGATTCTTTGTTTGCTGTACGCGTGCAAGAAAAACAAAGGTTTCTTCACAAATTCAACATAACACCAGGTGAATAATTAATATATAGATGATCATATGGTGGGTAATGTATTCCTTTAAATAACAATAAACACCAACATTCTCCACAATTGTTTTTTAATGATTTTTGTGCGCAAAAATGTACTACACAAGATGAGGTAGATTTAGTGATGAAGCAGATTACTTCCCTGTTGGATATGGATTTAGTAAGCTGTAAGGTGTAATAGGTAGATATTCACCCACAAAATGGCATAAAGAGAAGTTGTACTCTGCAAACTTATATCTATTTATATTTAGACATACTTATATTTATCTATCTATTTATCATAGGACCATGTTGATGATCAAGAGACCAACACCGTGACTGAAAGCTGAAGCTATAGTTTGACAGTGCCTCAGGATGCTCCATCACTATAGCTGCTGGGTGCTGGCATAAAAAATGTCTATGTTTTTTCACAAGACATTATGAGAGGGGATAAAAAGGGGGAAAGGAAAACATTTCCACATCTGTTTTTGTACTCCATCTTTCAAATTCAATTTAGCTTGCATCAAATATGCATATACATCAAATCTCAGAAACACCACAGCAGCATGCTTAGTTGGCAACTATGCTGGTCTGCCTGAAAATGCACCCTGCTGTGCTGGTGTAAGGTTTATTTAGGCTATCTCTTCTATTTTCCTCTGCCACTTGCGTCATCCTGCTGTCTATTCTCTATTTTGGTCACTTCTGTCCTCCACTCATACACCTTTCCCACACACCCCACTCTCCACAGGCACCACTCATTCTTCCCTTCATTCACTCTATTCTGTTCTCCCCTCCCCATGCCCTCAATCCCTCTTACCGTCCTCCATCACCACTCCTCTCTAAATGTCCTCTTCTTTCTTGTCCTTGTTTTATGCAGCATTTTCTATAAATAGATATATATTTTAATCCACGTTCATCATTTATCCTCCCTGGCTCTAAATGAAATGCACCAGAAACTAGATATAAAAACAATTTGGCTTTTCCTAGGCTTTTCAGATTTTATATCCTTAAGTCACAGGGTCCATATTGTGTGTGTGTGTGTGTGTGTGTGTGTGTGTGTGTGTGTGTGTGTCTGCCCCCTATTGGGGTTGAGGCCAGTGACACCCTCAGGGCTGTGCTGTCCAATCCCCTCCATGCTGCGTTTCTATAGGATTGAATTAACCTCCTGCCTCTCTTGACAATGCACATACACAAAACCATCCAGTCTCACTCACACACTTTGTCTATGCCAATCACCTCTCCCCTGTCAAGGCTGTATTATTAGCTCGGGGCACTTCTGCAACTATTATCACTCAGATTTACCTATGGGAATCAACCTACTAAATGCACAGAACTTGTTCATTCATTTTCTTAAAAGAGTCACAGTATAAAGTGCACGTCACTAGCTGCATAGGAATAACAGTGCTGTAGATTTAGTGTAGAATGAAACATTAAAAGTTTTGCTGGCTGTAAAACTTACTGCTGCACTGATTGATTTTTGACCATGAGAGGCAGAATGTAGAGAAACAGAGACTGCAAAACACACTTGAAAACAGACTTATAGCTAAGCCACTGTCTTACAGTGAAGACTTTGCTTTGTAATTCTGCATTCACTTATAAGTTGAATCACTACTTTGAGTTGAGGGAGTTAATTAAACTGTCCCTTAAAGTTATGTTCCCACTTAGAAAGCCATTTTCTGTGTGGCTTCTCAGACAGTCATCACTAAACAAATATCACTTTAATGAGATTTTATGCTTTTAAACACGTTTTTATCAATCAATTATTGATTTTAAATCAATCAACATACTAATATATTAACATTAGTTGGGTTTAACCTGTGAATGACACATTAACTGTCTTTCCGTAAACCTCTGACTGTAAACAAATACACTTGCACTTTTTTTCCTCCATGGTAACACAACGACACCATGGTTAAGGTGCAGTTTAAAGGTAGGGTCTGGAGGATTTTCCAGTTGCTGTTTGTAAACATACATTCAAATTTGGCCCCTCCTATCAGGCTCAACTCTCCTGGGTGTACGGAGCCCGGAGGTACGGAAGAAGGCTTCACAGAAGAGGTTCAGGCAAGGCTCGTGCTGGTGCACACTCGGACACGCTCGGACACGCTGGCAAGGCACCTGCGCTCTCTCATTGGCTGGGGAAATCTCCGCCCAGAAGCGGTCCAAGCTCACAAAAACATCAAAATACAGTTAAAGGGCAGGAGCTCTGCAAACAGAGTCACCACCACACATGAGTAGAAGCCCATAGGTGATGATTAAGCAGGATTTCATTTGTATATGTCTATATTTTGTTTTGTTTGAAAATCCTCCAGATCCTACCTTTAAGGGACAGTTCACGCCAGTATCAAAACTACATATTTTTAATCTTCCCTGTATTGCTATTTATAAAACTTGTTTGTTTTGGTGTGAGTTGCTGAGTGCTGGAGATACCAGCTGTAGAGATGTCTGCCTTCTCTTGAATACATTGGAACTAAATGGCACCAGGTTTGTGGAGCTCAAAGCACCAAAAATACATCTGAAAAACTCAACAGAAATGTCTATTTTCAGAAATCATGACCCGCTTACTCAAGATAATCCACAGACCTTGCTGTCATCAGTTTCAAGTACATCACCATGCAGAAGTAAGTGTGCATCTACTGCTAGCTCAACTAGCACCACTGAGCTAGCTAACGTTACAGCTCAGCTGAGGAGGATGCCATTAATGTTTACATCTTGCGCTGTCACAAGCTCTAGCCTCTCATCAGTGAGTAGATGCATGCTTCCTTCTGCACATTGATACAGTTGGATGGTGTAGTTGCGTAACTGGGCCATAATTCTTGGAAAGAGACATTACTGTTGAGTTTTTTTAAATGTATTTTTGGCACTGTAAGCTCCACAAGCTGAGTGCCATCTAGTTAAATTCATAAACTGTATACAAAAATGGATGACACATCGCCACTTACTCCAACCATACAAAAATGAGGCCAAATCATCCCAAATACGGCTACTGCCATCTTGCACTGGCGGTGTATTTGGAGCCAGAGTCTGCACAGTAGTGATCTCTGCAGTGTCAAGTTCCCACCCATGCATCCATCGAATCAATCAGAAGCAGCACCATTGATCGTGAGCACACTGATTGACACACAGTCAGTCATGATGTCAAACCCTTTTTGTTTTATAGCATGAAATAACTAATTAAAAAATGTATCAGAAAAATGAGCACTTGAACTGCATCAGCTTGATAAGAACTACCTAAAACTATCTTTAGGAACAAAATCATTTCACTAACATGGAGGGTGCAGGGTTGATGACCAATACTGCAGCCAGCCAACAGGGGGCAATTAAGATGTTTTGGCTTCACTTTTTCACTTTTGGGAGCTGTTATGGTTTATTAGTCTATGGCTACATAATATTCAAGAGAAGGCAGACATCTCTATGGCAGATATCGCCACTGACGATTGGTCTGTCATGGGACAGTCTCCCTCAAACCTGATACACTACACTCCTTTAAACCTTTTAAAATAAGGGAACACTGTTTCCTGTATTGACACTGAAGGTTGATATTGGATGTCGATTGTGTGCTGCAAAACTGGCTGTGGGCTGCAAACTAGAACCTGCTGGATTTGAGGCAAATGTTAGTTTAGATGTTTTACATATTAGTTTGTTTAAAACTAAAGTGAGAAAGAATGAGAATCATTTTGTTCATGTTTACCATGAGGTAATCCATGAGTACTGAAACATACCATGTGCGATGGAGTTATTGTGTTTCACTGTTACACCAGTACTACTCCATTTTTGTTAGTATTTTAATACATGTGTTTAAATAAAAACGTGTTCTGTATTTGGAACAATATTTATAAAAATGCATTCCTTTCAGAGCTCTCTCTTGTGTCCTGACACTGTAAACAGCAGTGAGTTAGTGAAACTGCTTGTGCTTTAAATACAGACACATGCGTTATTAACGTACATATCTGATAAGCTCTAATTGGTTTTCTGGGGAAAAGTGGCTGCTGCATATCAAACCTTCCAGCTATCTATTGGCCACTAGTGGGTGATTTTAAGTGCCACTAATTCACTGGCCAGTGACACATCAGACTATTTATTAAAGTACACTAACTTAATGAATGGCCCATAGAATGGAGAGTTAAAACATTTACTGTCCTAAGAGAGAGATAGAGAGCAATAGACACAGAAAGAGGATGGGAAGGGGGAGAGAGAGAGGGAACGAGAGAGAAGAGAGTGAGAATAAATGGCCCATCGTATAGAGTTAAGACGTTAAAAGTGCAAATAGACAGCTGACCCTCTTATAGCTTGCACATGCAGCTCCGACACGCGCAGCCACCTAAGCCACTTTACACCCCGCGAGATAGAGGGATGGGGGACAGAATGGGAAAAGAGAGAGGAGAGGATGGAGAATTGGATGACACAAGAGGATGGGATGTTGGAGAAATGGAAAGAGGCGACAGATGGAAGTGAGGCAAGCGAACACAGGTGATTTATAGTTATAGTGAATACGATTTTAAAAAAGAGAATGACAAAAATGAATGAAGGAAAGATCAAAGAATGAATTAGAAAGAGACAGAGTGTAAAATGAGAGAAAGAGACAGAGTGAAAGAGGGAGAGAACACAGAACATGTAAATCATTGAAGGTTTTTTACGAACGAGGGGCCGTAAATTAAACGCAGAGTGGTCGGCTAGTTAGCATGTAAGTTAAGTAGGCCATATGATTTGATGGAGAGAGGGTCGTTGGAGAGCACGGGACAAGGAGAGAAGACAGAAATGTATAGAAGAGACAAAGAAAAACAAGGAGAGGGACATGGGAGAAAGGAGAGTTACTCTTCATTTCCATAATTTCTCAATTCTTCTGTCATGCTTTCTACTGTCTTCCTGCTTTTCAACATTGCATTGTTGCGTCTTCATAGAAATAAATCAGGTGATTGAAATAGGAAAAGGTGGGAAAGGAAACGAAGACCAGAGCATGATTTATTGTCAAAGTCATCAGAGGGATTTGGACTCACAGCAGCTACGTTACTGTTTTATCATATATAAAACATATATATTTCCTGTATTTTTCTGTCATATTTATCACTTACACTCCAATATACAGTATATACTATATATTTCTTGTCTTTTTTTTCCCATCTATGCCCATATTTGTGCACTAGTTTGCTTGCCACTGTGCACTCCGTTACTCTCCTTATCTGTGTTTTAGTGTGTGTGTGTGTTTTAGTGTGTGTGTGTGTGTGTGTGTGTCAGGGGAGCCGGATGCTGTGAAAGGCCATTACCACCGTGAGTCCATGTCACTAGGCCTGTGAAACCCAAGGGAACCCCACCACTGATACAAAGGGATATGGGGATAACACACACCCACCCACACACCCACCCACACACACACACACACACACACACACACACACACACACACATACACACACTAATAGTTATAAATATATATACATTTATAGCCACACACAAGGGGGGTTAAATAGCCCCAAAACAGGCCTTTGAAACACCATCAGTGTGAAGCTGCCACACATTAGCACTTTACAGGTCACAGCGCCTAAAACAGATATGGTCACCCTTGGAGACTGACCCTGTTTGGCACCGTATTAGGAGGAGAAAATCACATCCAGACTCCCCCACATACCCAGTAAGATTCACTCTAAAATGAAATCAGACTCAAGTATGAGGTCAGAATGAATCAGTTTGTTTCACTATGTGTACCACATGAATGAAATCATAGTTTCTGAATAAAACTGCAAGATCTTTCCCCAGGAGTAGAAAATAATTGCAATGCCTTTTCTAAAAAACAAAAACAAAATAAACAAACAAACAAACAAAAAAAAGCCTTCACTTTGTCCCTTCAGCTGTCACCATCTTGTTTTTTTGGAGCCAGCCAGAAGTGATCATATTTGGTTGCTGAAATTAGCTACAGAGACCAAACCTATTTTCATACCAGGCTTTAAACATGTGTATTTCTGCTTTAAGGTTTGGAATTTTAACATGGGGGTCAATGGTGACTGACTTGCTTCTGGAGCCAGCCCTAAGTGGCCATTCAAGGAACTGCCATTTTTGGCACTTCCATGTTGGCTACATTTTTCAGCCCTGGAGGTTGTTGCTTGCCTTTGCCACTCCTAAGAATTCATATTGTAAGTCCACAATAGACAAAGGTTTCAGTCCTTCTTTCTCCACTTACAAATACTGTGTTGCTTGGTGCTACATGTAACATGTTGTTTGGTCCTTGAATGTCACCCCATCACACATGTTAAAATACCAAGAAAGTAGCTGGGGTTGAACAATGCTGGAGCAGTTTGTAGGCTGTATAGGGGTCTGACGATGAGGTTGCTCCTGGTTAGAATTCATTCAGCATTCATTGTTCAGTAGGTTTTTACCAGGAGCCAAATTATCCAAAGACATCTCTTCCTCTCCAAACCAAACATACCAGATGATTAAAAATAGGAAAAACACTGAATAAAGCAGTTTGACATTACAAATCATGGTTTCTCTAAGGCTGTCCAGTGTTCCTTGGGTTTTAATTAAGCGCAGGGTTCCCACTGAGGTCTCTCAAAAACAAAAGGACCCGTTGATTTCAACTGGTAAAAACACTGAATAAAGCAAGTTTAATATCAGTGTTTCACCAATGCCATTCATCTTGCATGACAGCCAATGCAAAAACATGAATGGCCCTATCAAGAGCCAGTGTTTGGTTTGCTCATTCTGGCCCATTATAGAAACATGGGAATCTTCTTAGATGAAGACCTGCTCTCTTTGTAGATATAAATGGCTTATTCTAACAAAAACACAATGATTCTGAAGGTGATGATAAACACTCAAGAAAACATGCTTAGTATATGATATTCCACTTCTGCCACTAAATCCCCTAATCCAAAAATGAAGGATTCCTTATCATATGAAGGGATTTCAACCCACACATCCATACAAAGTAGCTTGAATTAACAATTGTCACCACAAATGCTGTCTACTTGTTCATCAAAACTGAAATGTCTATCATATTGTTCACCTCCCTTGTTAATGATTTGTCTTTAAAAGTGTATCTCCTTTATTATAAATTATGTAATGGAGTTATTTGAAAATGATCTAATGCTTATGGATTCATCGCCTCTGCGACTGTCCAGAATAATGGTGCCATTAGGTGTTATGGGAAGCTATAATTGTGTGTCACTGGCATAACAGTGAAACTTTATACGAATGAAATGGGGCCGAAAAATTTACCCTGTGGGACCCCCAAAATAATATCTGCCATGAATGAATTGGCTGTGGTGACTAAGAATGCCTCATCAGATGGCTGAGTTTTAAACCACTGAAAACCCAGCTCATCACAGTTATCAGCAGCGACAGATCGGGGTTATATCCTCTTTTAAGTGCAAAACGCTGTGTCATTCATTAGTCAGTTTTGCTGAGTAGAGCAGAATAGACCTGCTCTGTCTTTTGTTCTTGTATACAAAAGAAATACAACCAATTTAAATACTGAATTGAGAAACTGAAAAATAAGGAAAAAAATATATAGTAGGAGGGGATTATGAGAGAGGAGATAGCATAGGAGCAAGATAAAAGGATAAAAGACATTGAGAGAGAGAGAGACAGAGATAGAAGGAGAGATGTAGATGAAGCCAGAAGGTGGAGGAGGAGAAGAGAGGAGTTAAGTTGGCCATTAGCGATGCGGCGTGTGGAGCCCACTCTTACATGCGTTCCACAAGGTTAACGATAAGAGCCCCTCAGCAGCTGAAATGCTCAAGTAGCTTTTATCGTATCATAATAATGAATCAAAGATAAAATAAAATAAATGAACTCCAAAAGGCGAGCAAGTAAAATAAAACGTATGTGCAGAGAGCCGGGTGACCAGGCAGCAGCCCAAATAGAGAAGAGAGAGAGAGAAACTGTGGAACGAGTGAAGGGAGAAAAAGGAGTAAAAATCTTTGCTCTCTTTACGCTAATATCTTCTTATGTCATCTGGTTGAAAAATATTTGCCTTCGGGTCAGGGCTCCCCCTGTTAGGAAAAGGCTTCTTCACGGCTCTCTGCTACATTAAATATCTGGCCTCTGCATCCCATTTACTGCTGCTGGCTATTAGGACAGAGAGAGAGAGAGAGAGAAATAAGGGAGTGTGTGAGGTTGACAGAGCAAGAGAGAATAAGTAAAAAAAGGGAAGAATGTGGAGATGGAAAGAAAGAGGGATGTCTGAAGGAAAAAAGCATTTAAAACACAGCAGTAAGAGAATCAGAGACAGAACGAGAGAGATGGAGTCTAAAAAGCTTCTATTGTTTTGTTTTGTGTGTGTGTGTGTGTGTGTGTGTGTGTGTGTGTGTTTAGTGCCCTTGGCAAGAGCAGGAGATCTGGCCATTCAGAATGGACAGTAGTTAGCCACCCACTGGAGCAAGCTGTTACCACTTCCTTTTCCCTCCTCCTCCCATTGCCCCCCTCTCTTCCTCCCCCCTCTCCCTCTTTCCACTCATTCCTCACTGTTCTCTTTCATTTTGATGCAAACGTGGTAGTTAAGGGAACAAAAAGGTTGTGACAGTAGCCTAGAGTTCACCGTTAAGGCCATGTCTGAATGCTCTTAAGTGTTGGATCAATTTGCATTTGGTAAATAAACAATAAAGCTGCTCCCCTGCCTTGACAACAGCAGGAGTACCATTTAGTAAGTCGCTAACATACGTTAAAAAGCACTTGAACAGTGTTACAATAATGACTGGCTGTGTGTGGTTCATTTCTTGGCCTTATCAATAGGGTCACTTGGGATGGAATTGAGCATGGTGTGGTTGCGATCCCCCTGTTTGACTTCTCTCCTGTGCTGCTGACCTTGTTTGGACTGTCCCAACTGCTTCAGCATGTTTAATATTTTTGTCCTCCACTTGGATTGTTTGGACTAAATGAACTCTCACTCTGGCCAATATTGAGACAGGCATTGTATACCGAGTGTGCTTCAGATAACACAAAGACAATTTATGCATTTATAACTCATATTAGTTTGGGGGCCACATACAGCCCAGTTTGATAACAACTGGGCCAGACCTGTAAACCCATCGACCACTGCATTATAACCAGACTAAATACTAGTTTTGTGTCGGTATGTTGTCAGACATGTCCTCAACATCAGGAATAAACTTTTTAATTGTTATTTCCAGCAACCCAGAAATCATTGAATAAAGACATTTCCCTCACAAGTTAGTGGTATTTACTTCTTCTACAATCCAATTAATCATATTTTTATTTTGAATCCTTCTGCAAACTTTGCTAAGTCTGTCTCTAGGTCCCCCCGTCAGCTCAATCTGGGCCATTTGAAGGCATTATTCCATGTAACACATATTAATGTCAGTATATGGATGCACTACAGTTGCTGCATTAGGTGATGTGACCATGGAGATAAGAATGACTGCCGGCTTGACCGCAGTTCATTCTGCTACATTACTAACTGTACTGACTAGCGATAGCTGGGTAGCTACCTTGCTAACACTGCAAACAGATATAATAAGCATGAGTGACATGACAGCTGTCAGCGGCACAATTATATTAGACTTTTAATGAAATGGAATCATTGTTTAACTTTCCAGCAATGGTTTTCCAAGTCTGCATGAAATAAAGGTCTGTGAGAATATTACAATACCCACTAGACGGCTGACTAAATTGATGGATCATAATGTTGTCGGTACAATCATCTCTTAGTACAGTACAGTGATCTGAAGGGCCAGATGCCATATCTTTGACACCCCTGATGTATGGGTTGGCGAGCACAAAGGCCATGCGGTACAGCTGCGTTAAAACAATGTAAGAGGCTACGTTTGTGAGGGTGTGTTGCTTCAGGGATCTTTGAGCACGGGCGGACTATGAGATTAGATTAACCAACATGTCCCACCACCTCTACTACATATAGCAAGATACACAGACTTTATGTTTGTGTCTCTTTTAGTTCTCGCATCTTTTTGTAGTTTTGTGACTTTTTTGGTCTTTTTTGGTCTCTGTGAGGTCATTTTGTGTAATTTTTGGTTATTTTGTGTGTCTTTGTGGTTATTTGCTCATTTTTTGTAGTAATTTTGATCTCTTCGCAGTTTCTTTGCATCTCTTTGTGGTCTGTTTGTGTCTCTTTGTGGTCATTATGTTTTATTTTGAGTGATATGTTGAAGGTGAAGGCCAGGCCTGAAATGTAGGGCACCTTGGCCTGTGCCTGGTAGGCCCATTCAGTAATTCATCCATGCCAGTGAGACATGAAATATGATGTAGGAAGTTCAGTTTGAATAACAGCTCCATGAGTTTGAAGGCTAGAGTTACAAAGTAATCTAATTATGCTTGCATGTGTTAGAATGACCTCCCCAATGCTGGATGTTGCTGCAAAAGTTGAGCTTCAACTTTTCCTGCTGGAGCCCTCTGAGTTGGCCTCATTCAAATAATTGGGGTCATGTGTTTTTTTCAGGACTGTTGTCTGTCTGAACACGTTGTAAACATAATCTTGCGAAGTACAGCACTGCTGGAAACTAGCATGCATGCTCTGTGAACTATCTCGTAAATTACGTGCGTATTGTTTGGTACCAATCTAAAAGAAATGTGTGTGTAAATCAGAGACAAAAGACAGGTGTCAAAACTGGAAGCCTGGTTTTAATTGATATTGCTCTACTGTAATAATCCTGAAAGGCATAGTCTGGAGTAACACATGTAATGTTTCAACCCATAGTAGTTTAAGTTACAGAATCATAGGTCTCTCTTTTTGCATTGAACAATATATACAATGTGAAATAAATACATTTACACAAATGGACATTATTGTTGGAGCACACTTGTATGATACACGTCACAAAAATATACAGGTTATTGTTTCTTTTTTTCTTTTTTTCATTTACTGATGTGAAGCACATCTAAAATCTACGGACATGTTTTTTAATTAACACTACAGGGTCTTCTCTCGTACACAACTCTTCTCCACCACGACGGGGTCTTTTTAACCTTTAAATATCCTTCGTATCCAAACGTGTCATCGTTCTCTCTCCCTTAAATATTTTCTTCACATTTGCAAATTCAGACTGCAGGGTTAGCTGCAGCACAAGTGGCAGTTACATTTGGGGATTAAATACAACTAAATGACTAAACACTGTAGAGCTGTAGATAGACACAGTTTGGCCTTAGCAGATTTCAGGGGCAGCCATGGAAGATGGACAATCCCGCTTTGTCCCTACGCCTAAATAACTCATCCCTCTGTTCCAGCTAAACTATTGTTACATAGAGTATTCGCAGCTAATGGATCTAAGTTCCAGATGAGGGCGGTAACATGGTGCCTAAAGTGCAACCAGGTCAAACTCTTTCTATCGATGGCTCTGTAAAAACCCAGTCAGTCCTTCTTTCAACGCTCCTCTTAGAAAATACCAGTTTGGTTTGTTGTCTCTTATGTGGTTTTAACACTAACTGCAGAATCATTTTAAAAGCTTCAACACCATTTAGACGTGTAACACAAAACAAACAAGTGCAACTCTTGTCTCATCATTGCACAGTCATCCAAATATTGCCTTTTAACTAGCAAAAAAAATGTATGAAAACACCTTCGTTTTGTACATCTACATAATAACTATGAGCAGCAAGTTATATCAAAACCTCCGAAAGAATCACACAATCTCCCTCCTGATTATAGCTGGTAGATTTATTGTTTTTTTTTACTAGCAAAACAAGATGGCATACGGCGAACCATTTCCTGCCAGGACCATCATTTACAATAAATTACTCGTTTGACACTGGTAATTTGTTATTTAGGAAAATTCAGAAAGACATATCAGCATTTGCTAATTTAGAAACTTGATTCTTTGAAAAAAAGGCTATTAACCAAATCCAGCTCAGCCTTAATCACCTCAGGGAGACGTGTAACATCTTTCATTGCGTCAAATTGCTCAGAAGTACACAGGTTTGGTTTGACAACTTACAAATAAATAAAAACAGTAACATAAGAAAGAAAAATAATAGTGAGAAAAGAGCACTTTTCTTCCATAGGTTATTTGTCGATCATTGTACAGTGGATGATAAGAAATACCATCGTTCTGACCATGAGACGGTGTTTTAAGGTACAATCAAAACAGGAAAAGCAACTGTCATCAGGGACTTTACCTGCAAATTTATTTTCTGCACCTGTGAAATAATTAGTGTGTATATTTCTTTTTAAGAAAAAAAAATGACATGTTAATGTTTAAGACCTTTGATGTGCTGTTGAATTGATGCTATTTGTAGCAGAAAATCTAGAAATCTGTGTATAAAGAGGTACCACAAGCACAGTAACGCGTTCATTAAAGGAGACTTTGAGTTTTAAATCTTGAGTTCTTAATTCTGGGGCCGAAGCAGAAACGTGTCCCACAATGTAATGAGTGCATGGTGAAGAGAAGAAGAGAAACAGCAAGTGCAAACTAAACATGTCGAGCTTTTTTTTTTCTTTTTCTTTTTTTTCTTTTTTTTTTACATTTCCCATCAACCCACAAAAACCTTTAATCCTAACCTTCACCTGTCCGATCATTACTCTTTGTGGTAAAACAAGATATCTTCCTGGAAATGAGCTGAAAACAGGACACAACGATGGAGGGAAAGAAAAAGTTTTTCATCTTCGTATTTTCTCTTTTTGACTGCTGAAACAGTAAAGATGATTGAGCCGAGCTGTATGGAAGGCAGTTATGTACAGCGAGTTTATCAAAAAAGAGTCACCTACAGTTCTGAATTACTCAAATGTCCTTTTCATTTCATCGTTATTTAAACCTAAAGATATACAGTATATTGTTTATTCTACAGGAAAGTTACACAAATGATCCCTTTTTAAATACTTGTATGGTGTTTCTTCATTTAGATACTAAATATTTAATTATTTATGTATAGTTTGGTAAAGATGAGTACTGTAATTTGATCTTGGTGGTCTAGTTAAGTTTCTAGAAGAAGAGCCTTATATCCGGTTCGGTTCATTGAGAGAGAATCCGGTGCCCAGACCCCCAGCGGACTGATCCGACAGACAGACAACATGGCCTCTACTCTACTCTGTGTTGTCTAAAGAAGAAGCACACGGCACAAGAACGGGAATCACCACAAGAAAAAGTACACAGCAACGCCTTAGAAGACTCAACAAAGGAGGAAAGGATCAAACAGAAAGACTTGAAAACAAAGAAACAGATAAAACTAAAGAAACAGGGTTTTTTCTTGATAGAAAAAACAGCGAACATGAAACACACATCGAGGCTGAACTACATTTTTTTTCCTTTTTTTTTCTCGATTTTGTTTCCAATAAAATGTCTTATGTTAGAATTATAATCTGTATAATTTACAATATACAATGTTTAAGAAGGCTGAGAAAATACCCCTTACTTATAATACTGATGTTTGATACAGAGCGTGTGATGTTAGAGATCAACTACACTTAAACTGCAGCACTCCTCAGCTGTGACAAGTTGCCATTTTATATTAGATTACACCCTCATCTACATTACACATTTTGGCATTCTTATTCGGCTTTAGAAATTACATAAACAATGATATAAAAAAAAAAAATCCCTCGACTGTCTCCACCTGTTAAAGCTGTGATCAGTCAGCCATGCGATCCTGCTGTAACAATGAAATTGTTTTTTTATTTGATTGTAAAATGTCAGACAGCTTCCCGTAAGCTCAGCTTTCCATTTCTTGCCACTACACAATGCACATTAAGTCACTGTTTGCAACACTTAATATAGCAGCAGACCACTATCTGCTATGGAAAGATATAGTGGAGTAATGATGTCGTGAGCAGAGAATGAAGTCTTGCTGCCTTTGAGTGTTGTAATCTGAGCCTCTGTTGTGGGAGCCATACCTGCCACGCGTGCATGTTAGTTCATGTGAGTCCTTGTAAGTGAATCTTCGTGGAAGTGTAGCGCTCACCCTCCGGTTTCCCCCCGATTAACACCATTAGATCTGTAAGCACAGTTGCTGTTGTTAGCACTATATACTGAGTTAGCAGTGTTTGCTGCTAGCTGCCTGCTCAGTCACCTCCATGTGGAGAACCATGAGCACACAATCCCGCCAAAGACTCTGAATCCCAGATATGCTCTGAATGTCGCACACTGCTCCTTTAAATTTAACAGGCCACTTCGACTTTCAGGCCCTGTCTACACACATTCAGAAAAAAAAAGTATTTTTCCCTCTCTGTTTCGGCTTCTCGCCCACAAAGTTTTCAAAAAATGTCTAATAAGGTGCCAATTTTCAAAAGCTCCAGTTACTTTGTACTTGTGGACATTTAAAATGGAGCGTTGGGGAAATAATGATGTCATCTTCTCAGTGTAATGACCATGAGCCAGAAACAATAACGACACTGGACTTTTTGTTTATGTTTTGTTAGCATGCTTGGTGTAATGACTACTTTACACTTAAACTTGCTGCGCCCAGTGTTATTTGGTCCACTTCAGTGTTTGTGGTTAGAGTCCACCAGAAACAAAGGCTTTGGATCTGAACCAGCAGATGGTTCTTAAAGAGAAGAGTAATCAACAGTAATGAGACCTCCAGTCGGTGTTTGGTAAAAAGTAACGTTAGCTTGTAGACTTTACTGCCTTGGCAATGAAGGGAGACTGCAGAAGACAGCTAATGCTGGCGAGTGTTTGGAGTCATTTTTGCGTTCTAGTGCATAAAGAGATATTTTGTAAAATGAAGGTTGTGTGGACAGAATTATTTTTTACGCGTAGGGGGAAAGATTTCCATTTGAAAAAAATATCTTTTTATGTGTAGACAGGGCCTAAAAAAACGCCTGTAAATTACTATAAAACTGACCACCTAAAGTCCTTATCGTTACGAGTTTATTTAATTAATGTCATTAAATTCACATTTTAAAAAAAATGCTTTTTGATGAGACTTCTCTTTGTTCACCTGAAATGCAGGCTATATTACAGATGTGTGTCTAACAATAAGAAGTGGAAAAGTGAGCTAACATGAAACTGTCAACATGATGTTTTTTTATTGATGATTTTTTGTGTTTTTGTGAGCACCGTCTCCCTCTGCACAGATCCAGGTTTAAGTTGTTCTAATGGTCACCACACTCGGCCACATGGCTGAAGAAACATGACTAAACAGCTGATTATAAACAAAGAACTTTTGTTTTTCATCAGATTAAAAGTGACAGCAAAAAGAGCCTGGTCAAACATCAGAGCCCTGTGATAACTGCAAACTGGATTATGGATATTTTAATTTTCTTAGCTGCTTGTGTTACTTCTTCGGCCCTCACCATAACCGTTCCTCACACAGCTTTTATGTGACGGTGGCATTAACAGCTCATCCTCACATTTCTGGTCCACATTTGTTCCTGTCTAACTTTCTCTAACAAAGGAAATATTGACTGTTATCTAATAGCGTATGGCAAGTTACACAGAGAGAAAGAGAAGCTACAAACTCTCCTCAAATCCCCGTCCTCTCTCTCCCAAATTTAAGACTGGCACGTTATGTTTATATTGCAGACTTAGTCCATATGCACAAACCCCTCCTTTAAAAACCACTATTGCTCAGAGTTTCTCTAAGATAAACGCTGATTTGTTAATACATTATTACTTGTTATATTTATATATATATGATAACTGCTGAAAGTGGTCAAGCTGATAGAAAAAAGGAAAGACATATTGATTGATTCAGTTTTAAGAAGACAATATTATTAACAAAAACAAAGCCGTGTTATATGTCATATACAGGATGACAGTTATTTACAACCCTAATACTGGTATCATCGCTAAGATTATTTTCAAGATAGAAATAAAAAAAAAGGAGTTTGAAAGCAACAATAGTTGTTCTTCAGTCAGTTTTGTCAGCACACATTTTCCTTCTGGTTCGTATTGCGTTGAGTGACTGAAGCGCCCCCGTCACTCCCTGAATGGATCACAAATATATCTCCGTGCTGACACGAGAGATGAGATGGAAGTTGTGAATGTAACGGAGCAACGAGGGGAGTACTGAAGTGACACTTTGCAGTTTTTGGAGTTTGGGTAAAGAGCACGGGCTGGACTATTCTTAATGGCACATTGACAGACTGAAATCTCTACTGACTTATGTGTGGAGAGCTACAAACCTGGGCCACTGAGCGGCTGAAAAGGTTTTAAACAGACGTCCAAACACAAGAGGAGTGTCTGACAGAATGAATGTGGACTCAGCCTACGTTTACCAGTCGGACAAGCAGGAATCCATTCTTGACAGTATAGATCGTCTTATTGT
The DNA here is from genome assembly GCF_006386435.1 of Epinephelus moara. Lineage (NCBI taxonomy): Eukaryota > Metazoa > Chordata > Actinopteri > Perciformes > Serranidae > Epinephelus > Epinephelus moara. The sequence goes on along the minus strand of NC_065506.1, from coordinate 20,272,308 downwards.
GTTGAGTAGTCTTTGACTCTGTCAGTCGATCACACCTCAAGTGGTTTGAATATTTGGAAACATTTTCAGCCACATTAAGTGTGCAAACACTTATTCTATGGTTATACTGACAGGTTTGGGAGGCCAGGGTCACTGATCCTCAACATATACAACAAATAGTAAAATTGTAGTTGACGTACGGGAGTCATGGGAAACCAGGAACTGAATTTAGGGAGAACCAGAGAGTGTTTACAGCAGTGGTTTCCAATCCTGGTCCTGGCCCTGCTGGCTTTCATAACAACCAGAAACATTTTCTGGGTGGAGCAGAAAACCAGCCTGAGGCCCAGCATTGAAAGCCACCGGCTGATCAAACCAGAAACAGTTTTGGGTTATGACAGTAAAGTTTGCTGGCATCCTCTGAATGGATGAGCTCCATTCTTTGGCAGGGCAAATCTCCTCTTCTTTTCTTTCTGTCCATCCTTCCAAATTTCATTGTACATGTAATTTGACAACAAACGTCATTAATACTTCTTTAGTGTTCTTTTTTTTTTCTCCACTCGTCTTCTTCTTGAACACTTAAAAAACTCTGTTGGGGGAAATAGGGAGGGAAAAAGAGACACGAGTGCAGTCTTACAGTCTCTCTGAACTAAAATGAAGAGTTTTCAGTTTCTTTTAAATGTGTCCTCATTTAAGTGTTTGTCTTTAATAACATCTTAACTGTTATTAAATGCATAAGAGTTTTGCCATCTTCAGTGTTCGGAGCCACTGTAGTAACTGTTGAGTGATTGTTAATAGTTTTAAAACCAAATATCTTCTTGCCTTGGTAATACAGGGGTCATGTCAGTCTGTCAGCTTCTTCCCCAAAACAAAAGGTCAAGTGAGCGGCCTTCTGTCAAAGACGGCGAAAGTTCAGGGGTTCAGGTAAGAGGTTTAGGTTACTTGTTTGTTCATAGTTGGATGTGTCAGCAGACATACTTCAGGGACATGTTTCTGTGTGTGTGTGCGCATGTGTGTAAAGAGTGTGTGCGTGTAAAAGAGCAAGAGGTCATTCAAAGTGAGATTCAGACTGGCGTCTAGCTGTCCTTCCGTCTATTCTCCCGCCCTCAGACCTTGGCTTCCAGCAGCTCCAGGAAGAGTTTGTGCATTGGGACTTTGCCGTCCTGCTTGATGCTGTAGAAGTGTTGCACGGCCTTGGTGGAGGTCTGGCGGAGCAGGGGGAGGGTCATGAGCAGCTTGCCCGCCCGGCGGGGATCCTCCTGGTGCTGGGAAGCCTCGTAGTCCTGCAGGGCCTCATGGAGCACATCCTGGAGCTTCTGCACTGCATCCACGTCCTCAATGTGCATGGAGTCTGGAGAGCGAAGGAAGACAAGCACATGATTACGATTCAAATGTAAGCAAAAGATATTTGATGAGGCATTTATAGAATTTCCCACAGATGTTGTCTGTTTGGCCATATCTGGACATGAAATTTAGATAAATCTTACATTAAAAATATCAATAAAGCAAAATAGGGTGTAATGGTTAGATTTATTTGTTACTATTAGAATATGATGTAATTTGGACAGTGAACTCTTTGGCTGACTGAAATTCTTGTGTTTCCGAATTTTCTAGCAATAAAGGCAGGCATGTTTTGCAGTGCAGAAAGCTCCCACAGCTCTCTCAGATGATGTTTACAACAGTATGTGTCTCTGTCAGTACCTGTGCCCCCTCTGTCTGCTGTGTCATTGATCAGTGCTGCAAAGGAGAGCGATGCTAAAGACTCAATCTGAAATCCAAACAAGGCGAACACAGGGATGCTACTGAAGGCCATAAACTCACGCATGGAAATTCTTTACGCTGTAGAGAAATGTAATTTTGATGTATATTTAAAAACGTGCAAAACACCTCTCTGCATTTGCACTGGAATATAAACCAACATGTGTTTTATACTGCAGACCAGGGACAACTTTTAAAAGTAGAATTATGAATGTAGTACTGTAGAATTAAACACAGTCCATTGCTCTGTAACATAGATGTAAAACACAGAATTTCTAGTCGAAACTAAATCCAGGATGGAGACTTTAAAATCAGATGCTGCTCCCTGCTCTGTCTTTAAAGTGTGGATCTGTGGGTGTGATAAATAGACACACAAAGAGACGAGTGGGCGGAGAAAAAAGAGATAGACTTGTCGAATGATGGAGAGATGCAGGAACACCTGAAAGTCTGTATGTGTGTGTGTGTGTGTGTGTGTGTGTGTGTGTGCATAACCATTTGGCCGCACACATCTGTAATCTCCCTTTGAGCTGGCATGTAAGGTGCATTTCAGCATATGTGGCAGTAAAGGCTGAGACTGTCCCTCAATAATAATGCTCCATATTGCCCCTTAGGGAGGCAAAGTCTTAATGTGAGCTGGCCTTTAGCTCCCAACCTCCGATCAATGTCTCCGATCAATGACTACATGCATGTTAAATAATAATCACAAGGCAACTATTGATAGGCCACCACACCCCAACACACACACTTACACACACAAACTAGATCTGCAGAGGGGATGAGACCTATGAGTCTAACAATGCTATGGTACTTCTAACAGCACACTCCTCACACAAACACACCTGCTGAAGCATTTTTACATACGAGCAAACCATGGCAGATAAAGTATGATCTCACACATTAATTAATTCAATGGTAAGTAAAACATACATTACATTGTGCAGACAAAATAAATTCAACAGAAAATATGTGAACACAGCCACACACACATACACAAACACAATCAAATACACAGTGTTGGATCTATAGAGTGTAATGCATGTATCAGTATGCAGGACCAGACCAGTCAGTGGGCTGGATTCTATAGGGATCAATAGAAAACTCAGCTTCTATCTGTTCTCAAATTGTCTACTTTTACCCCTGTTTAAATAAAACTGGGTGGTCCACTAGTCTGATCTTTGTCCATACTTTGATGCTTGATGATATTTTCATCAGTGGGTAGGGATAAGTTATATTTATTATGTTAATGGGGTAGATTATTGTTTATATTTGTGTTCATACAAAACAAAACAAAACACATAAAATACAATCTATATAAAATCTCAGCTTCCGCATTGCAGATCTCTATTTTGTCAGTATGAGTCACTTTTACTTGTCTTTAATATTTTTTCAGTTATTTTCAATGCAAACATGGTCAGGCCAAATATTTAGCTGCCCTCTATGCAGCGTCTCTTGTTAAATGAAAACATAATTTAAACTTTATACTACTACGATATGTGTAATATAGCCCTCATTCTTGAGAATTGGGACAAATTACATCCTGCCTTATTGACTTATCAGCACACTTACTCTGTTTCTGGGGTGAAACATTATTTTTAAAGGATTTATTTACATGTATAAACATGATTTATGAAATGGGTGAAAACACCCTTGCCCTAGACAAGCGTTGACATCTTCAAACAATTAAAAAAAGTGTGAAATGCCTTCAAAATGTAAAACTAACAGTATCTACTGTTAACATCAGTGGAAAAATGTACTGTTATAGTCATCTTATTTTTTAAACATATTTCTTTTAATGAAATATTAGCGCTTTTAAGATGTGTCTTCAATTTTTGTCATCTGTCAGATTTCTACAAAAACATAATTTAATGAGGCATAAAAGGGGCTAGCAATTTTCCAAGAACTCCTGTCTCACTTCTTGGTCTCCAAAAAGGCAGGAATGCTGCTCAAGTACTGGTAATATTTCTATTTTATGATTAATGATATTAATTTTGGGTGTGTCTCAACCATAACAAGATAAAAAACTCCTTAACCCTTCTAGATGAAAACTAAAAAAGAATGACGGTATAAAAATCTGTATTTTGATGAGCTTTAAGAGAACTTAGCTTTAGAAACTTTGAAAATAAAATTGCTCCTCACTACGACTGCTGTGAATTGATAAATAGATAACTTTTTGTCAACACTGTAACGTGTACACTGTCAGATCTGACATCTATTATGTCTGCTATTCAAGAAGAAATTAAATCATTGGGAGGTTGGCCCATTACAGGGTTTAATAGTCAAGACTTTGATGTTTTAAAATATATTTTCCCAGCCTAATTGAAGAGTAAAAATCAACCTCACCCAAAATAAGGTTTTGTCCCTGCTCTCAAGAATGAGTGATGTACAAATCAATGAGTGTTACTGCCGGTCGCAATTAAAAAACAATCCCTTACTTGGATTTCTAATGAGCAGATACCTGAGGTACAGCCCATAATGACCACGAGTTAAAATGAAGTTTAATGAGTTTCACATTGTTTTTGATTAATACTGTGTGTTTAGTATTTAAGCTGGTAGACATGGCTGCTGCCTGTGCTCTGACCCGCAGTACACTCACAAGTAAAACAGCAGACGTTAATGAGCACGAGCACACAGGGCTGTTAAAACACACGTTAACACGGAGCTCACAATGCACACACACACACACACACACACAAATGAATGCACAGACACACACAACACACACACAGACACACACACACACACACACACACACACACACACACACACAGACACGTGCTTCTTGTTTCCCATGGCTAGTTTAGCTGTCTTTACATGTGGGGCACGTTTGCTAACATTTCTTAAGGCTTGGCTTCATTAATGCAGACGATTAGCATCCTGTGAATTAATTAGTGTCAGTGCCCTTCAAAATGCTAATGCTAGCATTCTGTTGTCTTGAAGAGCAGTTGGAGAGTCTGGGCAATGATGCAAAGTTCTTATTTGGGCGTCAGCTGTTTCGATTTCAATCAGTTAAACGAATGACTATTTCAAATGTGAGCTCTCTCAACAGTGAGGTAAGCTTTTGATGGATAATTACTTTCCGGACTTATCGGGATATTTTTTATGTTGCATGTGCCAAATTCACAAATGGATTTCAGCTTCAGTATGAGTTAACAGCATGCTATTTCCCCCTGCAAAATAAAATGCATATTGTAGTTTGACATTTACCCATTAGTTTTCTGCTTTCATCTGCCACAGCCTGACAGGAACAATATTATTTATTCTTGTACTAAGTACCCTCCTGATATGGGGAGGTTTTTGACATGTTACTCTGTATTTACAAAACAAAAAAGTGAAAATGAAGGTGCAGTGTTGACATAGAACAATATATGTGTGTAACTGTGGGCGGGTATAGCATTGAAAACATTCATTAAAAATGCAGACCAATACAATGTCACCACTTACTTGGAAATTACCAGGAAGTTGGATCTAGAGCTTTAACAATGAGCTGATTTATTTATAATTTTATCTACAGAAAATCTAATAATTGTTTAATCGTTTAACATAATTCTAAGGCAAAAATACTCTCTGGTTTCAGCTTGCAAAATGTAAAGATGTGATGCTTTTTTGTTTCATATCTTTGCAAAAATTAATATCTTTGGTTTCTGATTGGACAAAACAATTTGAAGATGTCCTGGCAGGAAATGTTATGGACCAAAAGATTAATCAAGAAATGTATTACCACATTAATAGATAAGGAAAATAATCTGAAGCAGTAACAGCAATAATTGAATATTATAAGATTCACAACATTTTGAGTGGCAGCACGTTAAATGGGTGTATCTAATAAATCTGAGTATGTTACCTTTTATGTTTAAACTACTGACTGTATAAAATATTGGACACAGCTACCACGACGTCAACCATTGGTTTGTGGACTTCTGTTTTAAAGCCTCAAGTAGGCACTCGCCACCTTGGTGTTTTGGAGAAAGAAGTGACCAAATATGGACGACAGGATGGAGCTGTGGAGCAGTGAGGGGTGCACCTGACTCTGTGGTGATGCCTCGTAGTCACTCAAAGTGGCCTCGATTTTAATTATGCACAACTTTAAGCCTTCATAAAATGTAAACGGGTAAGTTATATAAGCATCTACCACCTGTAAGGTTGTCATGAATGTTGAAATTTGCTACAGAGATCAAAAATTTTTTTGCAGCAGGCTGTAAACATGTTTATTTCTGCTGTAAAGTTAATCATTTTAACATGGGTGTCTATTGGGACTGATTTGCTTATGGAGCCAGCCTCAAGTGGCCATTAGAGGAACTGCAGGTTTGGACACTTCCACATTGGATTTATTTTTCAGCCACAGAGGTTGCTGCTTGGTTTAAACCACTCCTTCTCTCTCTACCAGACCCGTCAACTCATCCAGACCACTGTAAATCTCAGGGGCAAAGAGGACTATGTAACACCTGTTTGCCAAATAAGTCATCATAACCATCATCATGATCATCACCACTGCTGTCCAGCCTGCAGAACCAGACGGCTTTCTCAACTTTCAGTCAGCAACATTTATAGACCAACACACGCACACATGGGCACACACACAAACACACAAACAGGCAGAGCCAAGAGATTGATTGTCACATAGCCCACAGGAAAACAACATGTCAATACTTTCTGCATGTGCATGACAGCATGTGCTGTGTGTGTGTGTGAGCAAACATTTCTAGTGTCTCATATATAAGCACACACTAATGTTATATGCATGTGTTCATGTGCCAGAGAGATGATATTTGAGAAAAAGAGCTTGAGTATGTTTGTGTGTGTGAATGTGTCGGCGTATGTGCGCGTGTGTTGATGGTGGCAGAATCAGAACAAAAGGCACCTCCCTCCCTATTCAAAGCTCTCCCGTTGCATTCTCCCATTTAAACACATTGTATTGACAGCTCCCCCCTTGTAATTAAAGAGTACTGAAGAGCTGGCCGGCTTCCAAGACAAAGTTCAAAAGACGGGTCATGGGAGGAAGAAGGCGTACGTGTGTGTATGTGTGTGAGGAGGAGCGTGTGTGTGTGTGCGTGCGTGTGTCAGTCAGCTGTCGATGCAGCTGGACACATCAGAGAGGGGGCTTTATCGACAGACTTTGGGTTCTAATGATTTCAGCTTATTTAACAGGCATCTGAAGAGACGACTATGCTAATTGTAAAAGGGCTCGCCACTTTGTTTGGGGGTGGGAGGTGGGCTTCAGGTTGAAGAGTGTGTGTGTGTTTTTATACCTTTGTGTGTGTAAAATAATTAATTGTGGGCATGTGTGACGGTTAGGAGTATGATGAGACAAATGGCTTTAACAGTGAAAGTAGAAGGTTTGACAACTGCAGGTGCAGTGTGCGAAAGTATGCGTCAGGTGTCGCAGTCGTGTGTGTTTGGATGTGGAGTATTGAAATCAGTCCTTTGATGATTCAGTTTAAATGAGTCCCATGGGAATGGAGATCCCTAGGATTAACTCTTTCTCCAGGAGTCGCGTGCTCACAAACTCAAACACACAGACACACACACATACACACACAGAGACAAAAACATGAGCAGTTTCATACCTGAGTTAGCCAAAGCGATGGCCTTGAGAGCGACAAATTCCTCCTTCTCTAGCTTCATAGTCTTGTATTTCTTCACCAGCTGGAGGATGGCATTGTTCAGGTCCAGAAGTCCGGCTAGCTTCGACTGGTCCTCGTCCATTATGTAGTCCTCGGCATACACCAACTAAAGAGAAACACACAGAGAGGTTGCAGATAAACATGTACTTTTATATGTCATTAGAACAAGAAGCAAACCTGAAGTGAAAGATGCTGACCTTGTCTTCAAAGGACAGTGAGCGGTAGACAACACGTAGGATCAAGATCTCCATCCATGCACTCTGCAGTAGACTCATCTGGTCTGCCAAAGACAGCGTAGAGAACCCTGGGGACGATTGAGACAGAGACAGAGACAGAGACAGAGACAGAGACAGAGAGAGTGTTGTAAATTTAGTGTGCGAACAGTTAAGTTGTTTTTTTTTTTTTTTAAATACTGTTTTGCTGTGCAGGAAGTAAAGTAAGTTAATTGGCTTTTAAAAGTAAAACTTAAGAGGAGCAAAGAGAGTGAAAAGGAGAGAGTAAAGCTTGTTTTGAAGCTGGTGAGAGGGTCAAGATCGGCTCTCCTTTCTTCTCTCCCTGCCCACCCTCCATCCATCCAGTTGACCACAGTCCTCCTCCTCCTCCTCCTCCTCCTCCTCCTCCTCTTCCCCTCTCCCCTGTGCCCAGGGCCGTTCTCTGGGGAAAGGCAGGCCTTATCTCCCCCTGACACAGCCTCCATGGATCAATGCTGGCCATCGCTGCTGCACCGCTCAAACACACAGACTAATTGCTGCTATGGCCTCAAAACTCCTGCTTTCTCCGGTGTCAATCCATGTCTTTCTATTTGCCTACGTCTATACCTGTCTGTCTCTCCAATCGCAATCCATGCCGTTTTATCTGTCAGTGTCTATCTACGACTGACCATCTGTGTGTCTGATTCTGCCGTCACCCATTTTTTTCCCCCATCCATCTTGATACATTTCAGTCTCCATGTCGTGTCTGTTTTCGGTCTCTCTCTGTTTCACATTTTTTTGTCTACTGCTTTTTGTCTGCACTTCCTGTGCTCAATGTCTCCTTTATTCCACTCTCATTTTGTTTGTAATATTTCCACTTCTTCATTTCATATCTTACATTCTTACTTAAGTGCAGCAGACTAACGCCTGTTGTCTCTCCCTCTCTTGTCTTTCGCTTCCTGTCTGTCTATCTCTTTAATGGAACACCTGCCCACTCACACCTTTCCTCACAGCTGTCCTCTCCTCACACACCTGCCCATTCACACCTGCCTGCCTACCCATGTGTGTGTGTTTTGGTGTGTGTGCAAGCCTTCATAGGAAAGGCAAAGACAGTGGCCCATGTGAGCACACCTGTCAGACCTCACCGCAGCCATCCAGTGTGTGTGTGTGTGTGTGTGTGTGGACGTGTGTGTGTGTGTTTGAGAGGAGCATCCTGCCAGGAGAAGCAGGCAGATGAGAAGGAAGATATTTCCTCAACAACATCTGCTGCCATGTGCCTCCTCTTGAGATGGTAGGTGTGCAAGACTATGTGTGTGTGTGTGTGTGTTAGTGTGTGTGCATGTGCGTTAGGGGCTCTTATCTCACAGTGTGTTGATGGGTAATGGCAGGCGTCTCATTATGTCCAGGTTGCAGGCTATTGTTGTTTGTAATGTGCTCTAATTCATTCTATCTACAACTGTTAACAGCTCCAACACGCACACACACACACACGCACGCACACTTATGTACAGTAGACAGACACTGCTGCGCACACACACAGTATACAAAAAAGCATAGGAACACACTGGAATGAATCCAATTGCGTATGATTGATACACACACATTCACACACACAGGGCACAGTGAAGCGAGCAGTACTGTTGCCAACTGGCAGTGTCTTCTTCTACTTAATGAAATCATCAGAAGGGATTAGAGGTGAATTTCTTAAGGGGGTCTTCATGCACACACCCACATGCACGCACACATCCCTTTCACAGATGTCTTTAGGGGGTCCTTAGGACTTCACCACTCATCGTGGGCAGGGGAAATAAGCATGGGCACTGCTAAAATTAACCCACACACTTATTGAATGTGTTTAAACCCTGGGGTCAAGTGAAGAGAGGAAGACATGAGTGAGGGGTTAATATCATTTAATGGTGTCACTGGTTGTGCGTTTTAACCTGTCTGTGTGTGTGTGTGTGTTTTCAGTGCTTTGGCGTTGGGAGCAGCACGCAGGGTTCAATCAATTCGCACACATCCCTCTGGTGGAATTTGATCCGGGGGCAGTGGGGGCACACAAGGCTCAAAAAGTGGGCACACACACACATATGCATACATATACACGGAGTCATGGGAACAAAAATACACAAGTACACACAAGGTAAAAAAAATTGTAAGAGTCGTCCAAAACACTCCTGAATGATTAGCTATATGTTGATAATATAGTTTACACTTCCCTGATGCATCAAAAATAATCTCCCTCCTAATTACACTTAAAATGCACAGTTATATGCACACACACACACACACACACACACACACACACACACACACACCAATAATTAAAACCCCTGTGATTAATTTATTGAGCTGAAAGTGCAGCTTTTCTTATTGAGGTACATCAATGATTTTTATCAGGACGTGGTTTGTGTGTGTGTGTGTGTGTGTGTGTGTGGTGTGTGAATATGTATACACCTATAATGTGTCCTTGATCATAATATACATAATTGCACTGTAAGTGTGCTGGTTTGTTGTTTCATCAGCATGTTTATGTCCTTTGTGTATGCATACATTCCTATATATATTTATGTTTCTGTGAGTCCCTGCATGTGCCTCTTCATCTGTGTGTATTTCCCTGTTTGTGTGTGTGTGTGCCCCGACCCCCCTCCCCTCCCCACCAGCCTGTCTGCGCTGTTCAGCCATCCAATGCCTCTTATCTGTCTGATTAATAGGCGGCCAGCTTCAGGACAAATTAATTAACAGATAACGCCATCTCTCCCTTCTTCCCTTCCTCCCCTCCTTCTCATGAAGCGATCGATACAGCAGAAGAAAAGAAACATCAATGGGAATTTAGTGCTGATGATGGAGAGAGAGAGGTATTGATGGAGAGAGAGAGAGCACGAGAACGAGTGAGGCGGAGGGGAGAAGAAAGTAAAAAGCGGGAGAGGTGTTAGAGGGAGAGATGGTGATGCTGGTGGGAGGGGTGGAGACCTTTCTTTCATACCTGTGATTTCACTTGACAAAAGAAGGTTCCCTATTTGGCTCTAATTACATTTCCTTTCTGCCCATTGTTGATAAGGCATCTCATACTATGTGTGGGAGTGTGTTTGTGTATGTGTGGATGTTGAACAGCCAGTGTTTACTGTGGTGGCAGTGGTGGTGGTGGGCTGAGCTAAATGTACAGTAATGCACAATGAAAATAAAGTTCAAAGCTTGGCATAAACATATTAATATACACTTTAAAGGAGAGAAAATTGCTTAAGGACATGACCTGCAAGTAAAGCCATGTGCCCCCTGGACACCATTATTGGATATATGCTTATATCTCCAGTACATGCTACATCTTGCTGTATTCGAACATTGGGCAGGATTTATGTTTCCTGTTAAGCATTTCCAGCAAAACCATTTAGTAGTATATAAACTTCATTTTTAGGAGACAGGGTTGAATATTATTTTTTCTTTAAAGATTTTTTTTTTGGCATATTGCCTTTATTAGACAGGGAAGCTTTAGAGTGTTGGCGGGAGGGAGCGGGGATGACATGCAGCACAGTGCAAGGGTCTGGAATCGAACTCGCAGCTGCTGCAGCAAGAACGTAGCCTTTGTACAGGGGTGCCCGATCTACCAGGTAAGCTAGGGGTGAAGAAATTAATTTTTTGTCTCCCTGGCCAAGAGGACTTGTAGACCGTCCAAGCACATTTTCACTGGCCAACATAATAAATTGCCTTTTTGCCACAGATGCATTTGTTTAAGTACATTTCATTGTGATAATGGGTGTTATGGTACGCAAAATTTTTCAGTACAGTGAACAATTCATCACCGGCTTTTATTGTGAAAGGTAAGAACAGAAGAAGTGGCGCTGTAAAATGCTGTTGTTGACACTGTGGGAGGAATAAAGAGTGTTCTGTCTTGGTTCAGACTTCAGAGCTTCTGTATTATTATTATTTAATACCCCCATGCAAATGGGCACAAGTCATAACCCTTTGTACCCACAGTAGTAGCAGACCAGTGGCAAGGGATGGTTTAGCGGATCAGCTAATGTCTCGTACGGTTAACAGTGCCTCCTGGTGCAAAACTAGGAGCCCTCGAGATGGTCAGTTTCACTGCAAGATGCACGTAAAACCACACGTGACAGAAGAGAAGCAGCTGAGCAGCACACCAGTTAATGACGCCAAAATGCGGTAAAGACTCTCAGCAGTTTTTTATTACGTGGCTATTTTGGGACAAACATTTACCTGCCAGCGTGGTGGATAGCCCCTCTGAGATTTCCCACCAAATGGAAAATCTACCCACATTTGTCGCTTGCTGGGTGTTAATTCCGGACCCTGAGTGTGTACATAATGATTTGGATAAGCTAAGAGGTGCATAGGGTCAACTTAATGATCAAAACTTGGTTGGATATGTGTGTGTGTGCTTTTGTTTGGCCGTGTCTGCTAAAATATTAGGACATTCTCCTTTATCTATGAAGGTACAGAGAGAGAAAGCGAGCGTGTGGTGTGTGTAGGTATGTGTGTGTGTGCCATACATTGGTCTGACAGAAAGAGGCTGCAGTGCAGTCATGCAGACTTAACCTCTACTGCTTGCTCTCGCGCTCTTTCTTTTTTCTCTTCCCTTTGCTCTATCAGACACACACATAAAGACAAACACACACACAAACACACGTCGATTCCCCAGCCACCCTGCGGCCTGTTTGTCTGCCAAATGAGTCCTGACTGCACGTTTACACCCGAGACCGCACAACAGTCTGGCACAGACACACACACACACACACACACACACACACACAGGATAGCCCTCTCTCACGCCCCAGTTGCTACACAGACACACACCAACACACATATCCAGGAGGCCTATATTTGTTTTCTTGTGGTTACAGGGCAAATGGGAACCAGTGAGAACTGATCGTGATGCTTATGAGTACCCGTGCACTTGTGTGAGTACAGTTTGTGGCGTTTTAGAAGCTGCTTGTATGTGCATACGAGTCTCTGTGTGTTTGTACGATGGTGCCCATGTACGCCTACAATAACTGATGCATTAAAGAAAGCTATTCTATGTCTGTGTGTCTGTGTGTGTGTGTGTGTGTGTATTAATGTGACAAGTGTGAAAACTGGTTGCATCTCTGATCTGGTCCGCGTTATTAACACATGACTAGTCTTCATATTCTGTCACTGTGGTAAAAAACAGGACTTTTTGCAAAAACTACACACTGAACTAAATCATTTGTTTCTTCTGCAATATTTTCTCACACCTGTGTGCTGCAAGTAAGGGTGTAACAATACCAAAAACCTGTGGTACGATATTACCCTGACAAAAAGTCTAAGATACATATTCATCCCAATATCAAAATTGGGTCTGAGCTTGTCTCTTGACTGTGCCCTTTACTGCTCAGCCAAAGACAATACAATCAGGGCGAGAGATTAAGCTTTTGAAAAAACAATAAAATCAAAAGGGATTTTTGACAATCGTTCTATTTTCTTAACATATAGAATATATAATTAACAGGTAACAATTACATGGCTGGGATGATTCTCACTTTACCATCATTTAATTGCCTATTTTGCCTGGCACCTGGCCAGTTTAACATGGTTGGCGAGACCTTTTAAGCCAAAAACAAGATGGCTGCTCTTTGTTCCATTGTGCAGCGCCTTTGAAATCAGAGCTGCCACACTATCAGAAACAGAGCTTTTGATTGGTCAATAAGTCAGGAACATAACCTTTGATGGGTCAACAGACTAGGCATCATGGATGGCTAACAGCAACATAACTGTTTTCATCAAAGTAAAATTGATAAATAATCATAGAAGATAATGTCTTGTCAGTGTAAATAGTCTCCAAAAAGCTTCTGTAAGAGATACAATTGCACTAGAGCTCTTGCTGGAACAGCATATCAGTTACCTTCAGGGCAAAAAGGAGTAAGTCTCTTGCATGCAGGATTTCAATGATACTAAATGTTAGTAATGTTACGTCGTGAACGACACTGTTTACCCCAGAGTTAACTTCTGTCACGTCCAGCATGTCAGATTTTTCTTATCAGTCCTGTTCAACGCTTGCTGGTGAGACAGACTCACACGCGCAGCTCAGCTGGAAGAACTCAAGAACTTAATTACGTAGTATATTTTCAAATAACATTACATACATTTATTTTTCACTTGCCAAACTGGACGGCAGCATGAATCATTCTACTTGTCTGAACATAGAATTTGCCCCATGGCAAGTGTTACTGTTGGGCCGTGCCAATTTTTGACAAACAGAGATGACAGAACGTAGCTGAAGTGGCAAAATAACTTTCAAATATTGCGACAGATTTCTTTACAGTCCCATAACGGCATTGAGAGCAATTTTATGGTGATAAATTGTTACATTTCTAGCTGCAAGTAGAAAGTGTCTCAATTTTACAAATGTGACATTTGTGATTTCAAGACCTCGTCCTTTACTTCAATAACAAATACAGAAATGTCTTTCTCTTGAACATTTAAGCTTAATCCTTAATGTCATTCATTTCTGGGCACCTACGGTAGCTGTGTTGTTGCATTTCTGAAGCCAAAAGCCATTTCTGGTAACAAGCATGACTTCAAAAGTTTAATTGTTGTATCAGCTCAATATAATATGTTGCTTCAAAACTGACAGCTCACAATGTCAAGAGAAGGAGTGGGTCCCGGTGATTATGTGTGTGAACATGGCCAGGGTGCTGCCAGCAGAGAAACAGGTCAGCTCAGTGTTGCTGGACCACATTTGATATAAATGAGCCAACTACCAACTTAACCCCCAGTGTGAGACCGTGGCTTGGACAGAATAGGCCAATAGCACTTGGGCAGTGTGTCTCGCATCGTGTGGCTATCTCCAAAATTCTAACCTCCAAAGCTTTTACATACAACATCGCCACATAATTAGCAAAAAAATATTGCTCTGAAAAATTATAGTCAGATTTCAGAGGCTTTTGAAATTAAAAATAGATTTTCTCTGGCATTTTTGCCTTTTTTTGGGCATTGGCAAATATGGAGGCATAAGAAGGGTAATGAAATGCAAATGAAGTCCCCAGCTGGAATCGTATCAGGGACATTGTGGTTAGCTTGCAATTTTACATCACATACTGGTTTCCTTTTGGAATGACATGATTTAACAGGCATTTAAATGGTTTGGCTTATTTGTCAGATTTTATGTTCCCTCAAGCACATTTGGGTCCTTTGCCTTCCAAATGTTTAGTGGTTTTGCATCTTGGCTATAGATGACAGCTTCTGTATATAAGAGAGGCTGTCTTAGTGGCCATTTGAACTGATCAAAATATGCCTTTTAATCCTCAGTTTTAATAAAGTACATTTTACCTGTGTATAAAGCTGACTGTCTGAATATTAACTGGTTGTAAAATATTGGTCCATCTGCACTCTTGCAGCAGACCCTGCACTCTTGGAGCACCTGCTTGCTCTGTTACCAGCGACACTGTGCTCTGTCCTATTTGATCATGGCCCCAGGACACGTTTAACAGGAAACTTCTCAGTCTGTCTCAACAATTAAACAGCAGAGACTCACACACTTATCAGGAGTTATCAGCCTTGAAGTTGTAAGACGAAGCTTCGCACATTGTCATAGAAATGTAACACTATACAGCAAAAATAAATTCACACTGAGCACAGTTAAGGAAACTGGATGTGTACTGTAAGAGGGGCATCCTGGCCTGGAGCTTTGCATTACAAATGTGAGTAAAAAGCACACGTAGTTTAAAACAAGGTAAAATATTGTAATAAGCAAATGCAATAGACATGTAGTAGACACTTGCCATGTGACAATAGTCCAGTCGCCAGAAGAAAATGCAGTCATTATATGTTTCTGCAAACCAAGAATATGTTACATGTGTATGTTTCATACAAATTTTAATCTAAGGAAATCTTTCTAAAGTGCCGTATATGAGCTGACTTTGTCATCGGGAGGTGGAGGGGATGGTGAATGGTGCGTCAATTAGACGAGACAGCTGCAGACTACTGCAGACCACTGTTTGGTCCAACAAACAACAAAACTGGTTGTGTTTTAGAAAGTCTCTGCTGTGTTTCAGTCAGCTTTTTAGGCTCCAAACGTGGGTGTTTTGTAGTGACCCGTTCGAATAGTGAATTGAAAAGCAGTTATTTTTTTATTGAGACATCTCTGCTTTTTCCTGCCAGGGTTCTAAGTCCAAAACCAAGTTTTTAAGCACAAACACAATCTTTTACTGACCACAACCAAGTGTTTTTTGTGCCTAAACATAACCACGCGTTAACCACAGTGTCGATTTAATGCAACGTTTCAATGTATCCTCAACAAAGTAATGGTTTGCAGAAAGGCACTTTGCCAACATTTTTTTCTTGTGATTGGGTTGATGGCAATTATCTCACAAAATCTACAGCCACTGTCCGCTTAAAGCCTTGATGTAGTGTAGCTAATTTATTTTGTTAGGGGGCATTTTAAAAGAGGTATTAAGAGCTGTGATGTACACCGTTTTCTGATCATCTAGCTGCTCAGTGAAGGTGCGAGGAGAATAGTGGATTGCCTATGTGCAGCATGTACACGTATTGTGTTCTGCAGGGGACAGATTTAAGTCTTCTGGCCCACTGAGAGAGAGATTGCATTAGAACACGGGAAGTGTCCAACAGTTACCAGCACATCGCTGCCCTGCATGTGTGTGTATGTGTGTGTATGTGTGTATGTTCTGTGTGCACCCTGTCTTACGTGGCTCCAGTGCTCTCTCTCATGCCACTTTCTGCACGCGTTTAAATTTGTGTTAGTGTGCACATTGTTGCATGCTGTGCAATGCGAGTGCTCCCTTGTGATGCTTTTTGAGTGTGTGTGTTTGTGTGTGTGTGTGCGCACATTTCAAACTGTTTTGTACCATACGGCCAGACGCCGGCCCAAATGAACACGGACCCCCTGTGATGGCTTTGGCCAAGCTGAAACAACACACACAAGATATACGCACACGACAAGCATGCTGGCAAATGCTGTCACACACTCACGTACACACACACACATGCACACACACATCCACCAGCTGACCCAATTACACAGAGATGCGCAACGAAATGGAAACAAATCTACCCAGAGAACCAGCTAATTTAGAGGGGCTTAAAGACACACTCACACACAGGGCACACATCCACGTACACACATACACACACACACGTGTATCGTCTCTTAGATTATAAAAGACATCATGTGTCAAGTGGAGTTGAGATGATAAAAAAGTGCAAATCACAAATTAAGTGTTATCGAATCTAAAATCAAGTTGCTCTACAGAAATCCTGTCAGTGTATCAAAAGTGTGTGTGTGTGATGAGATGACAAGAATGAAACAGAATTACACTCTATTTCTTTTCCCCTTTTTTCCTCAATTCTCCTCGTCATTATTGGAAATATATCTATATGCACGTCTCCTGCATGCACATTTATGTGATCATGCTTTAAGTTTGTTATTCTTTTAAACACATCTAACTCCAGTGAGTGTGTAAAGACTGAAGACACCGAGGCCACTGAACCCGCGGTTACGTTACTTGACACCAAATCTGTTTTCTATTGTTGTTGTCACTCCTATCTGTTCAGATGTTTGGGAAGATTTTTTATGCATCAGGGTTGAATTATTTTGCTTATGTACAAAAAAAAAATAAGAGAATGGAATCTCCAAACACTTCAAGTCACACTACTTTGCTGTAATAGAACAAAACATCTAAGGTCTCCCTCCACTCAAAAGTGTGTTTTGCTTGTTGGTGCTTCACTTGGATGTTTGACCTTCACTGTGCAGAGTGATATATGTGCAGAGTTTGATGCTAGAAGGCTGTTTTCACATCCGTCTGCTGAGGGTGGAAAGTTTCTCTGTGCTAACCTCAAACATCAGTTTAGGATGTGTACGTAGAATCAGGATTTTGTGACATCAGAGCTGGTGTGTAAAGAACTAGTACTCATAAATTCTGGATTTTGTAATGACGCAGAAGGAGTAAATGTAATTTTAAACCTTCTTGTGGAAAAACAATTATCTGACAGAAAGTATTGCTAAAAACATATTATTGTTTGAGGTCTTGAAACATGTCTCGAGGGGAGCCTTTGTTTGCACTGTGACATGACCAGCACTAATTGTTGGTTTAATTTTAGGTCTTGCTGAAGACTGGTTAAGATCAGGATCAGGTTTTGATGATGATTAATCTCAGTTTACAGGAAAAACATTCCTGGTTGACTCTTTGTTTGAGTTGCACATACTGTGAATGAAAAATATAGAGCTGACACATTTTCCTACAAACAAATGAATGAATTCAGTACACTATCAGTTACTTTTCTAGTACACACATAGCACACACAAGTATGCGTCATCACCTTCACCTTCATCCCCTCTCATATTGTTGGCTAAAATATCTTTTTTCTATTTCTTTCCCCTTCCACCCTCCCCCTCTCCTTCCACCACATCCCCCCTTTTTTCTCTGTGCGGCCTCGGGGAGAGTAGAGCAGTCATAGGGTTGCAGTAGCCTCTAATCAGTGTGAACAGCAAGCTAATTACCAAACCCTCAGCCCTGGCTGACTGTTAATTGCATACATTAGACACCATCAGCAGCACTGCAAGATTAACACTTAAAATCTTCCCATTGCTGTAGTGGGGATGAGTGCTCAGAGTGTGTGTGTGTGTGTGTGTGTGTGTGTGTGTGTGTGTGTGTGTGTGTGTGTGTGTGATGGAGGGAGTCAGGGGGAGAGAGACAGAGGTGGAGAGGAGGGTTGTGTGCTCTATTCTCTGTGTGTGCATGTGTGGTGTGTGCTGCCTCTGTGGTTGCGGGTGCTAATATTTAACACTTAATTAGAGCCAAAATGGAGACGCGGCAACACAGAGATGTGTGTCGAGTGTTATAGCTTTTGCCATGGCGGGGTTGCTCGGGTGGGGGCAGCCGGTCGTCGAGGGCAACCCCGAGTCTCTGTGGAGACGACAGATGGAGTGACATTAAGAGCATTGCAGTGGAGGCATTTCAAATAATAAAATATCAATATTTACATTTTAATTACCCACTTCTAGCTCCGCCAGGGCCATGTCAAGGAGTGTGTGGGGGAGTGTGTGTGAGTGTGCGTGTGGGCATGTGCCACAGCCAGTTCCACCGGGGCCATGTTTTCTTGTCTCTATATGGAGTCAAGAGTTCTGCTCAAGTGACAATGATCTGCTCTGCTTGAGAATGTCTTGATGAAGGGGATTACACGTGTAAAGTAACTAATTTCTACACAATTTCTGTTTACCAACGTTATTTGTCATACCTTCCTATTTTTACTTTTTCTTTTACTCAATCCATCCTATCTTCCTCTCGTCCTCTATCTCTAAATCCTGTCTCTCCTTCCTTCGATACAATGCTAATGCAGGCAGGGCTGACCACTCTGTGAGTATGTGGGCATGTGTGCACAAATCTGTCAGGGGAATTAACCATGTGTACACAAAACTGAGGAGCGTACACACACACACACACACACACACACACACACACACACGGATACTGCTGACAGACAGTTTCGAAGATAAAAAACAGTTGAAAATGAAAAAGGTAAAATAATAACGAGGACAATGTGAATATTTGTACGCCTTCATCTGTTGTCCAGTTAAAACAATAACGTACAAAGTAAAAGACAGCTGGACGCACTGTTTTGTTTTGATGACGTCTTGCCACTTACTCAAAAGTGTCATTAGGAAACACACTAAGACACTGATTGGACCGAACATCAAAATTCATACCCCAGGGAAAGTCACCCCGTGTCTGTTGAGACTCCACACAAAGAGTGAGTCCCTCTCAGGCCATCGCCACCATTCACTCAGTGGCACACAATATTGCCAAGCATGTTACCACAAGCTTTGTCAGTTGGCAACAATACCAACTTTAAACAGGTTTAATCAGCAGAGAATACATAGGCAGTGATTAAATTATGTGGAAATGATGTGAAGGACAACTGGGTCATGATCAAGATTAAGATCAAACAGGGGTTTTAAATCAGTCTATCTATCTATCTATCTATCTATCTATCTATCTATCTATCTATCTATCTATCTATCTATCTTGTAATGAATTCATTTTCCCAGCTTGTTCAATTAACTTGGTTGTGACAGTCTATTGATCTCTTGGTGGATTACTTTTTCAGAACAATATCCTGCCATAACATATTCTCCTGAAAAGAAAAAATCCATAGTCCAAGCATCAGCAAATGAGCTGCCCTGCTATCCAAACCCGCTGGGCAGGAGACGTTTTTGTTTTCAAAGAGGATTACATAAAATTATTTGCTCTCATGTTTATTTTGTCACTGTCACAAACAACATTTTGCATTAGAAAGGGATACCAAAGTAAAAATAAATGTGAATGGTATAAATATAGTAGTTCAAAAGAAGTAAATTGTGGAGTGGACATCGGAGAGATTTTCTTTTGTGAAGCGATATTGATGTATGAATAGAAACTTGCTGATTGTGACTTTAAAACAGAACCCAATGGTCCCTGTCCGAGCCCGGTGTCTGTATATGAGATTATAAGGCTGTGTTGATTCTATCTTCCTAATCCCCCGTAGCTTTCCATAGAGAGAGGACCACAGAAACTCCACAGGGATTAATTTACTATTCACAGATTAGAGATATGGTCTCCAATATCATCATCCAGGACAAGCATTGAGAGGAAGGGCTCAACAATGGAGCAATGAGAGGAGAGAGAACAGAGAGAAAGACGACGACACACACAGACGGAAAGAAAGACAGAGATGAAAACGAATGCACGCAGAGAGACAGCCTTCTCTCCTACAGCATCATGCCTTAATGTCCTAGCTCGAAGACACGAACATTAGACCTCATTCCACCTCCTCATCTGGGCCTGAAAAAGCCTGGGCTGAAAATCTTAATTAATTGTCCAATAGTGCTGCGGGGTCATTATGCATTGCAATAAAGAAGCGTGTAATTATGAGATTTAACAGCCATTACCAAGGCCAGGAACTCATATGTCATCATCAGCAACCAAGCCAATGGTTTGGTACGGCTGTGTGTGTGGCTTGATGGACAGCACACACATGTGCACAATGCACACAATTGCATATATACATATAGTTCATATAGGTATACAGTGTTTAGATATATCAGAGAGAAATGTTTTTGCTCTTGTATAGGCAAACAAACAGTTGTAGGTAAATACATATGCATGCATGAGACTAACAGGGGAACACAAACTGAAAGAGAACACACACAGAGAAGCACACACACTCGCACACATACCCATCAGTCTGACCCAGACAATAAGGCAGCCAGCTGTGATAGCAGCCTGCAGATGAAACATCCCATCAAGATTAAATAGACACAAAAATACACACATTATTACTGCTGTGTGTGTGTGTGTGTGTGTGTGTGTGTGTGTGTGTGTGTGTGTGTGTGTGTGTGTGTGCTTTGTGTGTGAACGTGCGGTGAAACACTGGGACCACAGACATGGTCCTGCGCCATGTACCAGGTGGGAAGTGACACACTTGTATAAGGATGAAGTGCTGTGTACAAACACATGCACACGACACAAGGCACATTACTGAAAAAACAACCAAAGTAACAAAAACCATAAAAATGCATTTAAATGAAACTGGACGTTGGAACTGAGAACAAAGAACTAAAAAGATAAAATGGTGTTTCAAATTAAATAAAACAGCAGTAAGACAGTATGCTGTAAGAAGGGCCTGTTGCCGTGAGGACTTTTGGTTGTAGTTTTGATCATACAGCATCTGGTTGGAAATTCTGTGTTGGACGAACAGCATCCCTAAAAGTATGTTCACACTGAACACAAAGCAAACGTATGCCTTGCGTTATTATTTATAAGCATAGCTATCAACCATGTGTGTGAATAGTGGCTGCATGTTAGTTCATAAAACAGCCCGTGTTCTTTCTATTGTTTCTCTGCTTTCTCCTTGTCTCTGAAAAGTGGTGTCATGGGAGAACGGTCTCGTTCCGAAGTCGACGAAATCCAGCGCATGGGCAGTGACTTGTGGCGTCAGAAACCAACGAAAAAAGGCGTCCTTTAACATCAGCATGAAAGTCTGACTGAGGCGGGTGGGAGTGGTGGTGGATGGGTCCAACAAACACCAACTTTCACCTGAGAGAGTGGTGTTCGCGTCCCGTAAGATTCTAAAGCCAAACCTTGTCCGTTTTTCCTAAACCTAACTATGTGCTTTTGTTGCCTAAACCCAACCATGTGTGTTTGTTGTTGAAGGAAAAAAAAACATCAATTTGCTGTGTTGTACTGATGTCGTGCGTTTATTTTTGAAAGAAACTGTAGGTAAACAGTAAATTTCCTGTGAAAACGGAGGTGTATTTTGAAAGAAGAAAATGCATCAAACAGGCTGAACTTGACACGGTGTCCCAGAATGTCAACAACCAACCCACCCAGGGTACCTTGCATGACGTATGTGGACGTGGAAAGTCCATGACTTAACGTCAATACGTGACTAGATTGGAGTGAGAATGTGTTGGTCACAGAGCTTCTAAATAAGCATAAATATTCTGCTCAAGTCCAAAGAATTCTCAGCTTCAGCTTCATCTAAATTCACACTGCCTAGACCCCAAAAGTCTGCAAATGTGTCTGTTTGCTCTCATTAAATCTTTGCAATGACTTTATATATCAATCATGTCACCTCTGAACACGCCAGGCACTCCTCAGGAAACACCCTGCTGGGAGCACTTGAGAGCGCTTTGAAAGTGCAGTGTTTATTTAGCAGAGACGCTTTGGTTGCGTCTGGTGGCTGTGATACAAAATATCCACAGAAGTAAAAATGTCAGCACAAGGTAAAGTACCTGCTCTGGATGAGGGGACAGCCAAAACATGGAGGGAGAGAGGCCAGATTGTGTGGGTTCATGAGAGTAAACATACAGTATATTAATATAAATATATATATATACAGTACATTAATATATTTCTGCTCCACTGTTGCTCAGCACTTGTACATGTGGTATTTGTCCTGCTCCTCCTCCACTGTAAGCGGACGGTTGTATAAAAAATTACAAAGTTTAACCTTTTTTATTTTTTCCTAACTCTGGGCCTTCAGAAATGCCTAACACCAAATGCGCAGCGCTCAATGCAGATTAGATACTAAATGAATTGTACGCTGCTAAAGTCTGTGGCGTAAATTTGTCGCTGTGCTGCAATTGCAACGAATTAAAAAAATGCGCTGGCCTCAGGAAAAAACACTTTGGTGGACACAGCCTCTAACTGGTTGCCCATCTATGAGTTGCACTTATTGCCAGCAATCATACGAAATGTAGGTACCTTAAAATAAAGAACCAACAGGCTAGTGGATGGTTATATTTAAAAAAAACATTTGACATGGTTATTTCATTTTACCTTTCACCACTGGGCTACACAGAGGCACAGGGGCAGCCCCAAACTGTTGCTTATCTGCAGGTGTTTTCTTGTGTATGTGCACGAGGTGTACCTGTCTTTGTGTGTTTTTACCTATACTGTATATCTAATTTGCCTCTGTGTGTGTGTTGTGTGCACAGACCATAAGTCGTCCCCAGCTGGTGACAGGCACGCTCCAATCCTATTTTCCCACCTGCTTATTCCCTGATGGAAAGGATGAATCCTCCGGACTGTTATTTAAGAATGATGAGTGGAGGATGGGAAGGGGAGAGGTGGAAGAAAGGGGGAAGGTGGAAGAGGTAGCAGGAGGAGTATCAGCCATAAAGGACAAGTGAGAGGGGGAAAGCAAAACAAAGGGGGAGTGGGGAATAAACAAAAACACAAAACAAGGAAGAGAGGGAAGAAAAAGGAGGGAGGGGGGGAAGGAGGTGAGGATCAATGACGAGGGTAAGAGAGGTAGATGAAGGCGACGGTGGGAGGAGGAACAGAAAGACTGAGCAGAGCGAATAACAAGAATAGAATAGATATAGATAAGGAGGAGAAAAGAGAAATAGAGACAGAAACAGTGAGGAAAGTAGATAAGTAGAAAGAGGGAGGACGTGGAAAGAGAGATAGAGAATAACTATTTCGTGGCTGTCTGTGAACTTTGCATGAACCGACAGAAATAATGTGATGCCATGACAAGCCTGTCCTTCCTTCCACTAGATTTGCTGCATGCATAGGTGTGTGATATGTGTGTGTGCGATTGTCTGCGAATCCCTGTATGTGTGTGAACTCTTTATATTGCTTTTGGTGTGTGTGTGCGTACATGTGTGCCCCAACAGATAGAATAGGATGATGATGATTTGAAATGGAGTTTGGCCTGTGCGTAATTATGATCATCTATCTTTATGCCCCGCCAGCATATCATATCATATCACATCACATCATCTCTCTCTCTCTTCCTCAGGCACACACACACACACACACACACACACACACACACACACACACACACACACACACCACACACACACACACACACACACACACACACACACACACACACACAAAAGCAAATTGAAAGTGGTAAAAGCTGACTGTTTGCTAGTGATGACTTAGATGATGATGGGCTCAGATGGTGTGCTGATTTATTTGTTACTGCTCGTCTGATGTCACATATTATAAAACTGTGCACGTCTGTGTGTGTGTGTGTGTGTGTGTGTGCATTAGTGCACATTCACTGTGTATTAGTGCTACTTTAGGAGTGTACGTTTGTGTGTTCACGGGTGCGTTTATGATGTATGCGCTTGTGTACGCATGCTTGTGCGCATGCTGATGTATGCGGCTTCTCTCTGGTGTGTGTGTGTTTTGTGTGCGCGTGTGTGACAGACATTATTTGATGCAGATTAGTCAGTGTACTCAGATTGCAGGCTGTGTCTCAAAGGCTGATAGACAAATGAATTTGATTTGCTAATGTAATCAAACTAATAAGAAAAACAGCAATGGGCTGCTGAGCGCAAATCTCATGACTTCAATATTTGTGTTTTTTTTCTCACTTTTACTTGAACATTTATCCACTGCATGCCTTTCATGACTTTATTTTTTTCCTAAGAAATTAGAATTAAAATGATTAAAATTACTTTCAATGAGAAGCCGTAATCTTAAACAGTCAGAAAAAAACAGATCGCCGTGAGATACCACTTTTAAAATCAGTGTAATTCTTAACATACAGGTATTTACTTACTTAATAATAGTGCTGAAGTTAGTAAAGATACTGTCGCTGATGGGATTGTATTGTCTTTAGGCTCACTGCTGCACTACCACAGGCTGCCACTACTCTTAAAGTGACTTCTGTGTGTGTTACTTTTCATTTTGAATCCAGGTCTGATATGGTCTGACACACACGGGTACAGCGACAGCGACAGCTGGTATGATGTGTGAGTCTCGCTGTGTTTTCACGTGTGAGTGTGTGTCCGTATGATGTGTCAGGTTGCCCGACTCTGAAGGCATAAGGTGTGTGTCACCACCAAGGTGTGACCTGATAGAGGGAATACCAGTGTGTGTGTGTGTGTGTGTGTGTGTGTGTGAATATTTATACTGTGTGCGTGTGTGTGTGCGTGTGTTAAACAATGTGTGTTTTTAAAGCAGGCACCTAAAGCTGTGAGTGTCATCATAAGCACATCGTCATGGAAACACTGTCAACATGGTGATGACAAAACAAACACAGGGCATCGGACAGACAGGAGAGTCAACACAGACTGAACGTGCCCTCAGAGACTTATTAATGTGTGCGAGAACTGGAGTGTGTGTGTGTATGTGTGTATTCATCAAAACATCAAATAGGGCACAAATAAGTTATTCTTCACAACATAAAGCTAAGAAACGGATAGTCTCTCTTTTCTAAATCTTACTGCAGATAGTCCCAAGGGAGGAAAATGTCTAAGACTGTTTACAGCATTTATCCAGACTCACCCTCTAATATGATGCATTCATTTTAACAAAATGTAGGTTCTATTACTGTATATAGGGGGCATTTTTTGTTGATTTTCATGCTAAAAACACTCCTTCCTGTTTCCTAGTTTAGAAAAACAAACCATCTTCATCACTAATTAAAACCCTCAGACTGATCTCACCTTATTATAAAAAAAAACAGAAAGAAAAAGTAAAGCAGTTAAGACAGAAGAAAAGCAATGCACAGAAAAAGGAAAATGTTTTCTCTCCTCTGTTTTCTCATACTGATGATATGCTTCCAATGCCCCCAGGCTTAATCCAATAAAGAAAGTCCAACTTAATCCAAACATTAAGCTCAGATATCAAATATTCTTTCCCTAATTTGATTTCATCAATATTTGTTTTCATCTGCAAACAGGAGTGTGTTTGTTTGTATGGGGCTGCAAGAGGAAACCGTGGTGGTGGTGCACTGGAAAATAAGATGTCTCTGATGCACGAATGTGGACAATGAAACAGACACACACAAACACACACACACATAAGCAAACACACACAGTTGAAGACATCAACCTCTAAATGTGTTATGTAGCTCAGGGATGAGCAGAAATGGAAATCAAACACGCCCAGCAGAGCTCAGAGAAAATCAACAGCGACTGGAAACACAAACATGAAGATATGTACTAGAGAGCACAAAAGAAACAAAATTGACCAAGGCAATTAAGTAAATCAAATTCTGATTCTAAGCGTAAATCAGATCCTGATAAAGTCCTATTTATGAGCTGAATCTCATTAGAATATGGAAAAGGCAGATTCAGTTATATTGTTTCAAAGAAGATGCACTGCTGTCAGTTATGTTTCTTATATTCTCTACCTGAACTGACTGGTTTGTTACGAACGCGATAATTTTTTAGAAAAGAGATGCCAATATATTTGAAATTTCTCTGCAATTTCACTGGAATGTTCTGCTATATGACTAAGCTCTTTTAAACCTGGTTTTAAACCTTCAACCTTTTACCCACAAATCTTTCACCTCTGCATGTTGTGCTTATAAAGACCTGTTTTTATGTCTTTGCTTGGACACTGCCATGGAAATGTTTTTATCTCTTTACTGCTCTGAATGTGTGTGTCTATGTGAATGGACTGTATGTTTGCGTGTCGCGTCTGTGTGTTAAGAAGGCACCCAGCATGCTGTGACTGTCAAGGTGAACTAGCCTTAGCCGACAGAATGGGGGCAAATCTGCTTGTGCGTTTGTCTGTGTGTGTCCATGTGTATTTCCGTGTATGCGATTTCATGAGTTTACGTGCATATGTGCTCCTGGACCAGCCTCTTTACTGCAGAGGGTAATGGCACTGAGAGGAGCAGACAGAATGTAAGATGAAGTGGGGGAAGAACAGTGAAGACCACGGAGGGAGGGGAGAAATTAGGGATAGAGGAGGCAATATTGTTTTAAAAGTTTCATGCCATTAAAACTCATTGATTTAACAGTTGGGAAAGAATAAAGAGTGTGTGTGTGTGTGTGTGTGTGTGTGTGTGTGTGGTGGTGATGGAGGGATGTTTCTCATCTGATTTACCACTCCTCAGCAAAACCTCTTTGCTGATTGATGACAACACCAGACATAATAAGGAGGGCCAGAGAGTGACATCATCACTAGTCTGGGCTTTAACATTCGTCTGTCATCACACACACGGACGCACACACACACACATGCACACACCCACATGGTGCTGTTCTGCATCTCTTGGATCTCATTGTGAAGTGTTATAATGTGTGTCAGTGTTAATTTACAGAGCTGCACTTTCAGAGTCGAGGACGTGTGTATCCATGTGTATACGTCTGTATATGTGTGTGTGCAGAGGTTCCCCTTGGCTGCCGAGACTCAACATTTGATTTGCTAAAAGGAGCAGGACACTTCTATTAATCAATATTTGCTGACTGACTGGGTGTCTTTCTGGCTGATTGACTGGCCGTGCAGTTACTTGACTGACTGATTAGCTAACTAACGGACGGACTGTCTGTCTGGCAGTCTGAATGACCAACTGCTCAACTGGCTGACTAAATCTCTAAGTGAAAACCATTTATAACATGACCAAGAGAGAAAGAGCAGAGACGCACAACAGCAGAGGCAAAGATGAAGGAGGGCTTTGCTCATTGGGTGCCTCACTGAGAATGCTGTGATGTACCAATGCTAGACACAAAGACATATTTGAATGAGTGATCTGATTGATGAGCAGCTGAGCATCGTTTTAAAATCTAGAGCTGAACTTGGACTCAATAAACCCAGATTACCCGACCTCTAGCTCACCTGCTGGAGTGTATGCGCCATTTAGGCTGAGTGCTTTGCAGCAGACCAGGTTTGACTCCGACCCACGGCCCTTTGCTGCATGTCAACCCCCCTCTGTCTCCCACCTTTCCGGTTTATCTACAGCTATCCTATCAAAAAATAAGGCGATAAACCCTGATCACCGCATCTGTAGAGACATACACGCCCTCTTGTCACACAGACAGGGCTGCAACACAGACCCCTCAGTGTGTGGTTTACAATAGCATGCAGGCATTGACGTGCATGATGTGTAGCACAGCAGCCTTGGTGTCTGATGTGACATACAGTATATGCATGGGGCAGCGCTTTTTAAACAATAACAATGGCACAACATGGCAACGACGATATTTGGCGGCTGATCTTGTCCTCTGCTCATAGGGTCAGGAGCTCCCGGACATTTGTGGCATCTGTAGTTGCTGTTCTTTTTCTTTGAGCTAGCTGCCAACTGTTGTTAGCTGCTTTTTAAATCTACATGTGGTGGGTCGCACACATAACACGTCTTCAAAACGTCACACCTGTCCCAGTCTGTCCCTTTTACAGCTGTTGATTTGGCACCGCTCCTACCTCTTACAGGTGAGACAACTCTGCCCCCCATTCTGGATTTTACCTATACATAACGGCAAGGCAGAATATCAGCGCAAAATTCCCGCCACGAACAGGCAATGTAAAAGGGGTTACACGCAGACAGAATGGCTGGCTAGGGGGATGAGAGAAAAGAGGGGAGGTGGGAGGCATGGGAGGGGATAGGGCTGAGAGATGAGGTTGACTTGATAATGAAGAGGTTAAGGATACCATGGAGAGAGAGGGTGGGAGGTCAGGTCAGAGAGAGGGAGAAAAGGAGGGAGCACCAGAAAGAGACAGAAGTAGAGAAAGAGAAAAAGAGGGAGGTCACATGAGAGGTTGAAGAGGTGGGGGATATTTAGCCACCGGGTCAGAATAGTATTGTGTTAAAGGCTCTTTGGGAGTATCTAGGTTATACCGAGGTAATGTATGTGACCTCCCTGCTTCCCATTCTCTTCCCATTTCCTACACTTTCCCTCTTTCACCTCAGCCTTGTATGTTTTATTTCAAACCTCCTCTTCACCGTTGGGTATTTCAACACCCATCTCCAAGTCCACACATGGGGTAAGAGGAAGAAAGAGAAAGAAGAAATGATAAGGAGAGGCCAATAAATGGCCAAAAGAGACAGAATGATGGAGAGACGCATGCAAGAGGCAAGAGGACTTCCCTCTTCCCTTCCTATCCCATCACCACCACCACCCAAACCCCTTCTCCCATATCTCCATAAAGGCCGATTAAATGAATAGACAGACAGCAACCCCCCCCCCCCCTCCACCTCCCATCCCCCGATTTTACAGCTCAATCATACTGCGTTACTGCCGACACATAGACCGCTTATCCTGAGTGTCAAAATTGAAAAGGGAATGAAAGAAAGAGAGGGAGAAAGACTGTAAAGAAAAGAAAGAGCAAGTAAGAGGAGATAGGGAAGCAGGAGAATAGTGGAGGGGAAGTGGGGGGCGGCCCGAGAGCAATTTCTTCCTTGAATAAAGAAAGAATGGGGGAGGGGGGGTTGTAAAAAAAAAAAAAAACACTAATGGCAAGGCCTCTGGTTCTGGTAAAATAGACTGTGTTATAGGTTCTGGCTTTCGTTCGTTGATTCATTCATTTGTTCGTTCCTTGCTCTTTCGTCAAGTCAAGTGCTCGCCTGTCTGTCTTTCTCTTTTGTGTCCACGAGTCCAGATAAGAGCTGCTGGCATGACTGCCCGGTAGTCATTTAGTTATTACAGAGAGTGAGGGAAAGAGAGGGAGGATGAGGGAGTAAGAGAAGAGAAAAGAGAGGATGAAAAGACTAATTCTACAGACAGATAAATGGCTCATTTTGAATGGCCTTTCTTTCTTTTAATTCACTCTCTCATTCGTTCCTGTTTAAATATTTGCCTCCTTCTCTCACCTGACCGCTCCACATTCCTCCTTCAACACACACACACACACACACACACACACACACACACACACACACACACACACACACACACACACACACATACATACATACACACACACACACTTGACTATGACATGCAGCCTAATATGCAACTGGAGTTGTCTCTATGAGAGCTATTAAAATGAGATCTTCTCTTCACTAATCCATATTATTGGACGCCAAAACCTTTCACGCCCGCTGAATAATAACTCTGACAATATTTCCACATACCCACAGTTTCCTGAGAGTGACAGGATACAGCTCATATACTTATATTCTAATAAATGTGCGTATGTGTATATGTGTGTGTGTGTGTGTGTGTGTGTGTGTGAGAGGCCACTCGTTTGAATCAGCAAAAAGACTTCTAACACTTGTCTGTGTTTATGTGTTTGCATGCATTTCATCTCTCGCTCTGACTCACACACACATGTGCATGTGTGAGGTGCGCACGTGTGATCGTGTCCCGTTCCTTTCGGGATAACAAGAGACACACACTGGGTCTGAAACCTCATTTTCCTCTCCTAATGACATATCAAATGTTTGCATATAGGCCATATCAGTATGGAAATGAGCGTGCACACACACATACACACGCAGCTTTAGAATAAAAGAACCAATCAAAGAGATATGTGTGTGTATATGTGTGTGTGTTGTCACAAGTCTCTAAGGTTGGGTGAGTCTGTTTGTCAAACATGACTAGCAACACACACACACACACACACACACACACACACACACACACACACACACACACACACACACACACATACATACATACATACACACACACTTGACTATGACATGCAGCCTAATATGCAACTGGAGTTGTCTCTATGAGAGCTATTAAAATGAGATCTTCTCTTCACTAATCCATATTATTGGACGCCAAAACCTTTCACGCCCGCTGAATAATAACTCTGACAATATTTCCACATACCCACAGTTTCCTGAGAGTGACAGGATACAGCTCATATAGTTATATTCTAATAAATGTGCGTATGTGTATATGTGTGTGTGTGTGTGTGTGTGTGTGTGTGAGAGGCCACTCGTTTGAATCAGCAAAAAGACTTCTAACACTTGTCTGTGTTTATGTGTTTGCATGCATTTCATCTCTCGCTCTGACTCACACACACATGTGCATGTGTGAGGTGCGCACGTGTGATCGTGTCCCGTTCCTTTCGGGATAACAAGAGACACACACTGGGTCTGAAACCTCATTTTCCTCTCCTAATGACATATCAAATGTTTGCATATAGGCCATATCAGTATGGAAATGAGCGTGCACACACACATACACACGCAGCTTTAGAATAAAAGAACCAATCAAAGAGATATGTGTGTGTATATGTGTGTGTGTTGTCACAAGTCTCTAAGGTTGGGTGAGTCTGTGTGTCAAACATGACTAGCAACACACACACACACACACACACACACACACACACACACACACACACACACACACGCACACACACACGTACCCTAGCCTTGTTATCCCGGGGCCTGTCTTGCAGGCAGCCTCTCTAACGCTGAGTGATGTTTAAATTAGTTTACAATTTAGCCTCCTCGCTATCCGCAGACGGCTCTTAACTCAGTGTGTGTATGCGATGTGTTTTTGTGTGTGTGTTTGTGCGTGTGTGAGCGTAACAAATTGTTGCCAGTACGGCAGACATCTAATGACTTCAAATTAGCTGCCTGGCGCTCGCCTTGACACGTTGTTACCACTGTTAGCAGCCTGTGTGTGCGTATGTGTGTGTGTATGTGGGGCTGCGCAGCCATATCATGAAGCATAAATTGGCTTCAACTCTCCTCTCTCTGCCTCTGTCTTTTTTCTCTTTGTTTCTCTGTGTCTCTCCATCAATTTGATTAAAAAAATTACTGTACCATGGCGAGCAGAAACGTGTGCATGTGTGTGTTCACATGTACACCGTGCACGTAGTCAGTCAGTCACACACACAGATACACACACACACACACACACACACACACACTTGACAAAATGTGGAACAAGTAGGCTGCAAAAGGTTAACAGATCTATTCTATTATGTTCTATTCTATTCTAGTCATTGTAGACTCTTTATTGTTTGCCTTATGTGTGTGTGTGTGTGTGTGTGTTTGTGTAAGAGTCTGATAAAGAATGTTGAGGCAGCGTATTTCTTTCTGACAATCCTTTCCACCCTGAGTGAACAGTAGATCACTTTCTGTGTGTACATGTACGCATGTATGTGTGCGTGTGTGTTTTAGAGAGAGTATTAGATCAGTGTTCAGTGTTGTAAACAATGAGGATTTCATAAGGTGTTCACATCACACACACACACACACACACACACACACACACACACACACACACACACACACACTTGGAAGATGAAGAGTTCTATCTTTCTCTGTGAGCAGTGGATTGCCTTTCTCGTTCATCTAATCACGCCATCTTCTCTCCTCCGCCAAGCAATCGTTGCGCTTCGCTCCCTCCACACAGAAAGCTGCACACACACACACACATACATACACACACACACACACGCTCAGCCCAGCACATAACCTGGCCAACTCAGTCCATTCACTTGTAAAAGTAGTGAGCAAAGGAAAAGGCAATCCCAATGCAAAACAATACATTAAATATACATCATGTGTACATTAGTGTGTCTATAGAGGTCTGTGAGTTCTCTGTGTGTGTGTATGTTATATATACAGCAGGTGCATCCCAGAGGTATGTGAAGGAGAGACAGAGAGAGCAGGCAAGAGAGATAAATGGATTAAAATAGAAAGCATAAAAAGAGTAAAACGCGGGATGGGGAGATTACAGGAAAGGAGATAGGATTGGAATGAGGCTATATGTTGTTTTGAGAAAAATAAATATTCAACGGGCTATACTTGGTATATGGATCGATGTATATGTCTGCTTACTGCCCATATAGCAGCACATAGATCAATACACTAACAAGAAGCAATGCATATTCCCATCTCCCTACCTCTCTCCCTCTCGCTCTTCATCTCTTTTTCCTCTTTCTCTCTGTTATTTTCACATTTATTGATAAGATATAATACATATCATTTGGAGACCCTGTTATCCAACGCCATTGACTTTATTGTTATAGATTTACGCAGCATGACTGAGTGGTATTTATGCCTCTAATCTGGTGCTTCCCTCTATACTCCCACAAACCCCCCTATACTGTTTGAGCCGTGGCAGCAGGGGGTAATTCTATTTTATTCTGTTCTATTCTATAACCATATTCCCGGTCGACAATGGGACTAATCTTTGTGCTAATCTGTGTTAATCTGAGCCACTGCTCTTCCCTCCTTTCTGCCGTCACAGCAGGTACTGTCACTTAAACCAAAACCAGATTATTGTTTTAATCTCATACGTCTTGCTCCCTGTCTTCCTCTTCATTTTAGCGTCCACGGACAGTTGCATTCATCTTCATCAGTCTGTCCTATGTTTTGTGTTCCTATTTTCTTGTTTTTGGGCTCTTTCTTGTTACTGCCATTTTATAAATGTTCTCATCTTGTAGTTGAGAACCAATATTGAGAGAAGGAGTCAGTGTGAACAGATTATATTAGATTCTTCTGTTTTAGTGATGGACCTGTAGAGCGAAACATATACACTAAAAGAAGAAACAGACATTCTACTGTATCAAAAGCTATTCACTGCTATATCATTAAAATGTGACATTTTCATTGCACTTTATTAGTTTGATTTACTGTCTTTTCTAATCTTTTGCATTTGATTTACATCACCTGCTGTTTAAAAACTCTCTACAATGTTGTTTTAAATCCTATATTAAGATTGTTACCACACAGAAATTTGAGTTAATGTTCATCACTTCAAACACAAATGACCTCAAATACACGTTCTGTCTCTCATTCAACAAAACAAAACCTAAAAAAAGTCATATTAGTCTTGTCGTGTTTTTGTATGAAGTTTTTGACTTGTAATACCAGCACATAAATAGTTCACCAGTAGGGTAAAACTGTGGTTTCAAAGGGCATTGTCATATATATTGCACAGTGACTCACAAACACATCCACCCACACACACATCACATATAAGGGGATTGGACTGTTTGGTTCAAAAGTTCAGAATACCCGAGTGTGCGTGTGGCAAAGGTGTGATACCAGAAAGGGCATTTGGTTGAT
The DNA here is from genome assembly GCF_006386435.1 of Epinephelus moara. NCBI lineage: Eukaryota > Metazoa > Chordata > Actinopteri > Perciformes > Serranidae > Epinephelus > Epinephelus moara. The sequence goes on along the minus strand of NC_065506.1, from coordinate 20,238,563 downwards.
CAGGTGGAGGAGTCAACAGTTCAGACTGTCTGAGTGCAAGGATTAGGGTGAAAGGTCATGTCTTAGCACCTGGTGTACTTGTGTGTATGTAACTGTGCCCGAACTGCATCTGGAGCAGCTGATTCCAACCTTGTACTCGGCCAATTCACACAGCATGTGTTTCCAACCTGTATATGTGCGATGGTGTGTGTATGAAATCTCCTATACTCTGGAGCTGGGAAAAAAAATGGACATACGTATGTGTGTGATTGTGTCACAACATGGAGTCAGGCTGGGTTCAGTGTGAAAGTCAGGGTTCAGCAGTTTTTTTTTCTCCTACCTGGGATATGTTTGGCCCAGCCGATGTTGACCACCAGCTCTCTGTCCGCCAGGTCACACAGCGTAGTCAGGGCCTTGATGTCGCTGTCTGGTACTGTTGGGTCAGGCATGGCGTAAATCTTCTCTGGCTCGGCCACCAGCAGGTGAGAGACGATTTTGTTATCTGCAAGGCAGCCAAAGGCAACTGACATGACCACCAGACAAGGAGAAAGACACAGAGACAGAGAGATGGTGAATGTTTGCCGTATTAGGCTGCAAGCTGTTCCACACCAATCCGGTGCAAAAAAAGTGAAAGGTCATATGCAAAGTCCCTTATAACATGGCTTGCTAGATAACACGTGTCTAAAGGTGTTTCCATATGTGGTAAAAAAAAGTAGCTGACATGACCATTAGACTGGAGAAGGAAAAAGAAACATGTCACAACAAATCAACACATAATTCATTTCAGTATTCTCGAGTTAAGATAATACACATAGAGCATTTATACATAATACTGTATATATTAGAGGCCGACTGATTCATCGGTTTGGCCGATTAATTGGCGCCGAAAGGAGGTTTTATAAACTGTCGTTCTGGCGGAACTTGACTCTGACAGTGGGCCAATGGCCGTGCAACCTCCAACAGTCACATGGCGACAAATATAATCAACAGGTGCTGATGAGGGTGGAGTGACATTGGCCGATTAACAGTCAATCTGCTTTTCTCTGTTACAAAGTATCGTCATTATATCGGCCTTTACAAATCCAGGTTGACCTCTAATAAACTAAGCACAAGTAAGTAAATTTGAGCTAAACAGCTTTTTTTTTTTTATTTTGCTGTTGACTTTTTGTGCTTAGTTTATATACAGTACATATGTGTGCATGGTTTGTATACAAACATGAATACGGAAGAATATAAAACTTGTTTGGTACTGAAAAAAACTGAAATATATTAAAACCTTTAAAATCGTCACACATACTTAAAAGAATGGATGTAAGTGTAGGTCAATTTTTGACATTATCTGAACAGTCATTTTTACTGTAAAATAGTGATAGAGTATGGTATAATATAGTTCCTTTTGCAGTTCAGAAAAAAGAAAGAAAAACAAGATTAAATCAGAGGATGCTTGACTACAAGGCCCTGTAATGTGCTGTGGAATTTTCCAACAATCAAGCAGCAGATAATTGATTTGATTACAGTAATTTGGCAGGACTAAAGATGACAAAGGATCAAAAAAAATATTGAAATGTTTCCAGTTTAGGAGATGCTTCAAGGTGTGATTAAAGGCGATTACTGCTGGTGATTCAGGTTGCTTAAAAAACGTTGTCTTTTGTATCGCGGGCCTTAAGAAGCTTCGCTGATACATACAGGAGGGAAAGATAATACTGAAAGCCAAACAGCTCAGCTGGTAATGGTGACATGTGGTGATGAGATCTCTATGGCCCATTAGTAACAGACTGATACCCTGCTTCCAAATTAATCCACTGACTAATCAAGCATGGGAATAATAACAGAGGATAGAAGAGCAAGACCGGAGCGAGGGATAGAGGAAAAGAGAGAGGGAGATAAGCAAAGAAAAAAATGGGGGAAGACAGACAGGTAGAAATAGAGCCGTGGACAGATTGTAAAAGACAGACAGGAAGAGTCGAGAGAGCGACAGCTAGATAGAGATAAACAGCAAGAGAGAGTGAAACAGAGTTGGGGGGATGAGTTGTGTATTGATCTAACACTCTCCACCCCCAATTCTGTCACACACACACACACACACAAACACACACACACTTGTACATAGATATATTCTTTCCATCCTCTTCCCTCTAGCTCCAGCTCCAGGGTCGTTTGAGCCAAACCAATCCCAGTCACACTGCAGTATCTGTGGGTAAATCTTATTTAATGTTTCCCTAATTAGAATCAATGGAAGCCCATTTCCAAACCCTGGGCTATTGTTCTGTTCTCACACAATCAATGGGGACGCCGAGGCTAGGGATTGGGCTACAGATAGATAGGCTGTGTGCGTGTATCTGAGAGCGAGACAGAGGGACAGAAAGATTTTTTTTTGTGCGTATTGACCGTGTGTGAGAGAAAAAGAACAAGAGAGACCCAGGAAGTCTATATCAACGCTATAGTTTGTTTTTAGTTCAGAGAGAGATCTGTGTTGATACATATATTAAGGAAGAGGTTTGAATAAGGACGATCTAAAGTTGTCAGTTGTGATTACTGTAAATGACTAATGTCGGGACTAAAGAGTTAAATATAACAAACCAAGAAAGCTGATCAATAGCCCCTCAGTAAAGACATTCAGTTAGCTGGAACACACACATGCTCTGTGTATGCAAACACCAACATTAGAAACACACAGGCACACACACACATATTGTACACGCATTCATATTATCCCATCATTTCAATGATTAGTAGTGCAGAAGTCCTGGTAAGCTGCCGTGCAGCCATTCAGCATATTGGCCTAAAGCAGAATATGCTCCAGCTTTAAGCAAAATGGGCTTTGGGGACCAAGCTGCTAAACACTCAATCTGCACTGCATGTGTGTGTGTGTGTGTGTGTGTGTGTGTGTGTGTGTGTGTGTCATGTGTGCGAGCAGACGCTTAGCTAAAGAGCTAACTCTAGTTTGATGTGGTTGCCAGATTGGATTTAATCCGGATTAGGGTTCTGGCTGTTCCCCCTCCCTTCCTCTGTCTCCCTTCCCCTCCTCTTCTCCCTCGCGCTCTCTCTCTCTCTCTCTGAGAAACCCTCTGATTTAGACTCAGTCTCTCCCTCCGATTCCACCTGTCTCTCTATCACTCTCACTCACTCTCTCCCTTGTTAATTTTTCAATCATCAGTCTTTGGCGATGGTTTTATTCTTTAAAAAACGCAGCCAATCCAGCCGGAGCTAAATGAATACCTTTATAGTGAAATATTACACACATAAAATGTTATGACCCCAAACTGGTAGCAGTAGAGGCAGGGAGATAAACTTGGTCCCAAACAGATGGGCTTCTCACTACCCTGTGTCTATTTATGTGTGTGTGTGTGTGTGTGTGTTTAATTTTTTTTACTCTCCAACTGTCTCCATTAACTCCATGAACTGATGGCAGTTCCATGTACTTCTGATCTTTGAATGACTCCTGTGTATTACATGAACACTGCCTGCACATCATGATACAATATGCTGGAATCTGAACGTTTTCTGCTCATTTCCAGGGAGGGTGTTCCTCGTGCACTGAACACAGTATGCCCTTCATTGTTCCCTGTGCACGCCATGTCAGATGCTGTTGTCACTGTGGCACATATGTCAATTTGTAGAGTTACTGTGCACCGAGGACAGTATGCAAATCTTGTCCTTGAGAATCACTGCTCAACCTCGCAGAGAAAAGGGCTATTATGTACTGTAACCAGTTAGTGTGTGTGTGTTCTTACATGGCTTCTTGGGAGGCAGAGCCAGCTGTGGGTTCAGGTATGGACTGTTGTCTGCATCTATCCGGCGTTTGTACTTCTGTCTCCCACCACGAACCCTGTCCAGACGAACACCTGTAAGAAATGACAGAGGAAGTGTATCAATACACTGCATGACCCTCGCTTCAAGAGAAAGTCAAAGAGACTTTTGAGCTCTTTTGATTATTTAACATAAAGACAAGGAATATAAAAAAAGAATATAAAAAGAGAGAGTGGAAATAAGATGAAAATGTGTGGACTGGAACAAGATCACATATGATGTCTGGGAGTGAAGCGGTGATAGCTGTGCTGTTTCTGCAGTGCATACGTGTGTGTGTGTGTGTGTGTGTGTGTGTGTCTGGTATGCACGCAGGCACTTTTATGTTATTGTCAAGCTTGCTAAACTCACTTGCCTCTTTTATTCTGCAACAAGCCTAATTTATAGAGACACCATTTGAGTAAAAGGCGCTTCTGTCTCTCTCATGTCGTCTCTCTGGCTTTCTGACTTACTCTTTTCCTGTCTCTTACCCAATCTCTGTCTCTCTGTTGCCGTCTCTCTCTCTCTCTGTCTCGTTAATTAATTGACACAAAGGAGTCCTAATTTAATTAGGCCTATCTCTCAGGGGATTGGATGTTACCGTGGTTACCACTTAAAGATGGATAAGGAAGACAGAGGTGTCATGTACCCTGGAGGAAGAGAGGAGAGGAGGAATCTGGAATTCTGTTTATACCATTCAGAAACAAAACGACGCTCAACAGAGAAGAACACCGTCCACAGAAACTTCATCAACAGATGGTCCAGAGGGGGAGAAAGTTATCCTAATGTTGCAAACACCGAAAATGATACCACAATTCCTGCGTAGTGCTTTACACTCCACTGATTTTAAGGGTTTTCTGATGCAAGGTGCATTTAAAACAGTGAGGATTTAAATGTATAGACAGAGAGAGAAGAAGAGGGAAAGAGGAGCCAAAAAGAGTGAGAAAGCAAGAAAGAGATTTGCTAACACACAGAGATTTAAATCCTCTGAAAAATGTGCTGACCACAACCAAGACAACACACCTTAGAGATTTAACAGAAAGACTTTCTATTGCCAGCAAAAAAAAAAAAGTCAGGGAGCGTGTCTGTCCATTCGTTGGCATTTGTAAGTGCTTGTAAGTGCACATGCTTCCCTGTTTTATTTGTGTTTTGTACATGTGTACATTTCATTAAAGCCATCTTACACTGATGCACATTTTTTCTATGGAAATGTAGTCATTTAGAAACCTCTAACTGGCCCAGGCAGCAGTCAACTCAGTGAACTGAACATGACGTGCATCAGTGTGTGTGTGTGTGTATGTGTGTGCGCGAGCTTGAGACGAAAATAGGTAGACAGAAGGGCTGACAGTCCAGGTACAGTGGGGGGGACAGTGTCAGCAAACGGTCAAGAAACTCTTAACACCAGGGGGTACAAACCCACTCACACACCCACCCTCTACTTTCTCTCACACACACACATTCACACAATGTCTATGTTTCTCTAACCCACACCCCCGCGTTGTCTTTGGGTAAGCCCCCGACAAGCAGCTTGCTCAGTCACTACCTGGGTCAGTGGTTGGTCAGAGGAGGAGAAGGAGACTGAGAGAGGAAGTTAGAGAAGGTGGAAGTTTGGATAGGATGGACAAATACAGTCTAAATGAAAGGAAGGGTTTGAGGAAGAGCTTAAATCAGTAGGTAAGTGTGTCTCAGTAATATGGCTGCACATATTCAAACCACAGACTCAAATTAAACTCAGCGAGAAATTAATTAAAATTTGATGCAGCTATCAAAAAGGGATTTTTGGGCAAACATCTGTTTCCCATGTAGGACTGCTTGTGCATCTATTTATGATACGCCTACACCTCCTGCTACAGCCTCCAATCACATATGTACTTTGCGCCACTTCTAAAGAAAAACCCACACAAAAACTGTAACATACAAAGTATACGATCAAATATATGGGTGGCACCACCAGCCTGGCACTCTCATTTAAGGAGGCAGCATGGTATCAGAACAGAGGAAACCAACACTGCCTGTAATGTTAGTAGAGGGAGCAGTTAACCTGAAGCAATGCAAGCATCTGCAACTAATGCTGCTTCCGGAGCACTCTTGCTGTGAGCTACTGCCCTCCTGGTTAGGGGCAGTGCTTTGCCTTTGTGCCATATATCAATAGATTTTCAGTCAGTCTTATTTACTCTAAATTTACACAAAAATGAATGCAGTCAGTCTTAAGACACATTCCCTTATATTGCTGTCTATTGCATGCACACTTTTAACCAGGCACACACAAACTCTCACACGCAGACTCCCAATTTTTCACTTTCTCTTTTCCTTATACCTAAAAGACCCAGCGCTGTGCCGAGCTCACTTTATAAAGAGCCCTCTCTAACTACCTCATCTATTTTCCACCAAATTAACTCTCTCTCAGCACTGATTAATGATCAAATCTAAATGAATCAAATTAAAAATTGAAAATTATATTTCCAAAGCCCACAAAAAAGAGACAGGAGGAGGCTAGGGGGAGAGCGAGAGTGCTCTACCTCCTCTTAACAAATGAGCCTTCAAGCCGTAAAGAGAGGAGAGGAGAGGAGAGGAGAGGAGAGGAGAGGAGAGGAGAGGAGAGGAGGAAAAGAGTAAATTTCAGGATAAGAGAAAGGCAAGGGAAGAACAGAATAAATGAACAGGGAATGGGTTAGAAAATGGCATGAGAAGGCGAGAGAAAAGAAATAAAATTTAGATAAAAGTGATAAAAAGCATTAATGGGAGATTATGATAAAAGAAAGAAGTAGAAAAAAGAGAACAGAGGAGAGAGGAGTAGAGCACCGGTTGTGAAATAAGAAGAGAAGGGGAGGCGTAAGTAATGGATGGGCTAGTAAACAAAAGAAGAAAGGAGAGTGAGAAAAAAATGAAATGAGAGAGAAAAGAAGGGATGAAATGAGGGCTAATAAAAGGACATGAGATAGGGACAGAATAATGACAGAAAGGGAAAGATGCATGAGAGAAAAAAACGAAATCCACAGAGGTTATACCCCTTAATTATACCCTTTAATTATTATGTCAACTAACAGTACACCTCTACTCAGTCTGCTGCTCCTACTTCTACACACACACAGAAACACATAACACAACCTGCCCCCATTTTCTGTGTTACACAGTGCAGAGTGTGTATAAACTGTACTCGATATCATGTAATTAATAACACCTATTTTACATTAACATTTTCATAGACAAGTTTTGTACCACTTTTTTCATATGCTGTACACACACTCCTCCACACACACACGGTGACAGTGATGAAGGTGAATCTTTCCTATCGTGGGAATATTGCTGTCTGTCAATAGCACGATCTGCACTGATCACATCAGCATAGATTTTACACTGCACTGGCGTCACTCTGTGTCAGCGCACGTGTGTGTGTGAACAGTTGAGGGATTGCGAGTGAAATGCCTTTGACACCTAAGTGCTTCTGAAGAGAGAACCGGCAAGCGTGGCAAGAGAAAGATAGAGGAGCGCGAGGAGGAGAGGAGAGATGAGAGAAAGACACAAAATGGATTGATTTCAGATGGTCAATGATATGATAAGAGAATGGGAGGATGAAAGAGGGCGAGGACAGGAGTGAGGGATCAAGTGGAGAGAGGAGTAGGAAGACAAATAAAATGATTGATTTCTGTTGATCACAGTAAAGGAAAGAAAGGATGACAAAAAGCACGAGAGGAAGAGAGCATTTAAAGAGGCAGAGACATGGGGAGGGAGGGAGGAAGAAAGACAGAGTGTTTTATGGTAATTGAAGTTGTAACAGGGTTGAAGTCTCTCTTCCACCTTAGACCAGGTTATCACCTTATGTTTCTCTGTGTGTATTTGTGTGTGTGTGTGTGTGTGTGTGAAACCCCAGTGTTGATGTAATAACATAAAGGGTTTTCCTATGTGGGTTTAACAACTGATGGGCAAGTGGATTGGGTAAGACAACACACCCATTTAAATCTAATGTGTGTGTGTGGGGGTGTATCTATGAATTGTCTGCATGTGAGGAAGCAGATATAACAAGATAAAGAAACACACAACACAGGTGCATATGTAGCGTCAGGAACACCAGAATATTTTGTGATGTTCTCGTGTAACTGGTTGGTTCAGATCAGCGTCATGTCAGCAGAAGTTTTTATGCACAAATTTTTAAAAATCGTCACAAGAGAGCTTAAGGGAAGAAAGAAGAATAAAGAGAGCATAGGGTGGAGGGGAGGTTAAGAGGAAAGTGTGTGTAGTGTCATGCAGTGACGTTTGTTTAGACCAGAACAGATCAGAACAACACTGCCTGAGGCAGCGGGCAGGTGGCTGTCACTGGTGTGTGAATATGTGTGTGCGTTTGTGTAAATGTGGGCATGTGTGTGAGACCATGTGAGGTCTCTAAAAAATCTTTCCTTTATCCACATTAATAGCTGTTTTTCTTTTAAAGGAACAGTGTGTAAGGTTTAGGGGGATTTAGTGGCATCTAACGGTGAGAACTGCAGATTGCAACCAGCTGAAACTTCTCCCACTTAGGAATTCCTTCAGTTTTCTTTGTTCTGAAGGTTTGTACCAAGAGCTGAACTATTTGCAAAGGTCGCTTTCTGTCTGAAACAATCAGACCAGGTGATTTAAACCAGTAAAAACACTGAATAAAGCAGTTTCACATTACAAATCAATGTTTCCCCTACGCTGTTTGGCATGTCTCAGACGGGCCGTTAGCCCAGCACCTGCAAATGTGCGCTCACCTATTTTCTCTGATAGCTCAAAGTGTGCTCACCTTATTTCCGATCCAAAGATTCAGAAGGTTTTTACCATGAGCTCCAAATCCATTGATTTAGACCAGTAATAACACTGAATTAAGCAGTTTCATAGTAAAAAAACTGTTTTTCCAGTGCTCTCATCTCAGAAGGACCTCTAACTACAGTGACTGACGTAAAAATTGAAATAACAAAAGAAAATTGCGCTATTGAGTCAGTGTTTGAATTGTTCGTTCTCGCTATTATTGAAACATAGCAGCGCAACATAGTTATCTCCGTAGAAAAGGACTTGCTCCCTATGTAGATATAAACAACTTATTGTAAGGTAACAAAAAGGTGGTGGCTGGTCTTTGTGGTATTTATCCCGCCCCTCCTCCACTAGGATTGGTCTGTTGAGCACAGTGTTCAGGCACTCAGTTACTCATCATGCTACTGGGGTGCATGGTATAAATGAGCGACACTCCCATCGTTAAGAATTACAAAAATACGCTGACCTCAGGAAAAAGCCTTTGTGGACATACGACATCCTGTGGCCAATATAGTTAATCTGGAGAAAACGTGTAGATTTTTCCCCCATCGACAAATTGATTGGTTAAAGAATAGTTCGAATTTTGGTCAACCAAGGTTTTCTTTGGTTAACAACAACCCTATTATTGTGAGCTGTCAGATACAACTGAAAACAATTACAACATCTACATTTGCTGACATCCTCTCTTAAATAAATTGCTATTTCCAAACAGTCCCCCTGCCACCTCTCCTCTCCTCTCCTCTCCTCTCCTCTCCTCTCCTCTCCTCTCCTCTCCAGACAAACAGAAAGAAAGTGTATGTGAAAGAGAGCGGACCACTTAGGCAGATCTCTCGTCACAGTATTTCCATTATCGCTCCTTTCTAGCTGGGATGCAACCAGATGCCAGTCACACACACAAACACTCACACACACTCACTCAGGACAGACGCTACAGGGCCAGATTTAGCTACAAGTTTCCCATGGGGGAACACCAGACGCCACCAGTTGTCTGGCGCTCCCCTCCTCTGTTTCCCCGTCCTCTTCTCTTGTCTCCTCCCATCTCCCCATCACTTGCTCTCTTCCTTCTTTCCTCTATTCTTCTTGTATCCTCCTCATTTATTGACCCACAAACTGTGTTTTCCTCATCATTCTATCTTCTCTCTCTTTTAATTTGACCTTTTTAATCACTGATATCTTCTAGGAAATGTAATTGTATTTGTGTGTCGTGTATGTGAACATGTGTCGGCCGGTCGTCGGGATTGTGGTGTGTATGACTGCATGTGTGTGTAGCAATGAGATTGGATAGCAGCGGTCAGGACTGTTGAGCTATGAAGAGAGTTATGACGCACACTGCCAGCTGTATATACACACACCAAACACACACACACAAGCACCAACACTCACACAGACTGGGGCCTTCCACCCGATCTCACTCATTAGGTCTTAGAGGCCGTGGGGAGCGCGGCCAAAGTTGGCACGAGCTGTTAGCGTGTGCGTGTGCATGTGTGTGTGTGTGCGTGCGGGGGGCAGTGTGCCAAGGTTTATATTTGCAGTCCGTGGACTTGTCTCTCTAGTCGTCTACCATCTGAATCCAGCTGGCCGTTTACAGCAATATAGAGACGGAGGCTTTGGTTTTGGATTCATCCCTTTCTGTCTGTTTAACTATGATTCATCAGACGTGCTATCATCAAAGCTTCGATGTTGTAAGGGAGCAAATCTGTCAATATGACCATATGTACAATGTACATGCATACTGAATATCGCTGGCTCTGGGTCTGTGTGCCTCTGCCAAAGCCTTTCATGTTCAAATGTCTGATCTGTGTTTTGTATTCTGTTCATGACAATTGTACGCATTACCGCTGAATTTGAATGCATTATGTCTGTCTTGCTTTGCCAATTGTGTACAAATAGAAATAACTGTGACAGCTACAGCATTATTATGTTTGCTTGTTTTTTTAACTTGTCAAATAAATACGGTTCAATTTAAATGTATTTTCTGAGGTTAGAGTCGGTTAAAAATCACTTTCAACCTTTTCCTGTCTCATTTTTTCCATCAGATCTTCTACCTGCAATAATACCCACGTTCTCTCACTGCCCCCCTCCTCTCTCTCTAGGCAGATTTAAGCCCCGCCCCTGTGACCTTTCGGTCTTCAGCTGACGCATCATTATGACCTCATTAAAAATGGACAGACAGCCATTGCCAGAGGGGAAGTTCCCATAATATAGTCAGGCCTTTTAATTGCCTTGCTCCAGAAATTAGCTGCTACATATTGGTGGGTGGGTGCCCCATGTTCGTTCCTTCAGTTTACCCCCTGCTCGCTTACTCCTCTCCTCTCCTCCTCTCGTCTCGAAACATTCAATATACCACACAGACAGGGTTGTGTGTGTATTCACATGATCAGGTGTGTGTTTAAGAGAACATGTAAAGAAAAGGCTCCACTCTGAGTTGGTTTACTGACCCTCTGGCCTCTTGTTCTCCCCTCTCTTTCCATCACACACATACCTCCTCGCTGCCTCGCTTGCTCTTGCTCTTCATCTCACCCTCTCTGTCTCCCAGGGCGACAAAGCTAATTTGAGGCAGATCTTGCCCTAAGGGGTACACCACAGCATCCACACACACGCACGCACACACACACAAATGCACACACTGTGCTCTGTGTCCTCCACCCCGCTCCCGCTCCACCCTTACCACTTTATCTTCACCTTTCTCCCGCGAGCTAGCCCCTGACAACCATGGTTAGCTCTGATGCTAACTGATCTAGCCACTTACCATTATCATCTATGCAATCTGTTACAACAATGCGTACACCTGGAAGGGCTGCATGAAACACAGTAGGCGATGTTTTTTAAATATTGTGTGTGCAAATGATTTTTAGTTGAAAGAAATCAAATGTTAAACCAGGAAGTATAACAACGTCTTGTTGATTGTGTACACTGGCCTTTATAAACGTGTACTGTATGTTATTATTAGTCCAGACTGGGTCTTCTTTTACATGTTAGCATTGTGAATTTTTTTTTTTTTTATAGTTGTTTTAGTTCAGCTGAATCTTTTCCAGTGATATTATAATGGGCTGGAGTTGGGGCTTTCTATTTTAGAATAACAACTCAAGGGGAGGTTTTTAGTGTGTCTGCAGCATGCACTATTACTTTAAAAATGACAATGAATTATGAACTATGATTATAAACTAATATCCTCAGCAGAATAAAGCAAAGGTGAGGGGCTACATTTAGCTCCTTTCTATAGTTCTTGATCTTTCCCAGTTCAAAAAGAACGAAAAAGGGAAAATATAAGAAAATGGATGTATCAATTTTCCAAATGACCCTTATTCATATGTAGAGCGGGACCTCCTGTATTAAATTCACACCCACCACAACAAATGAGGTGGCTGTGGTCTGTCATGTTGATGTATATATATGTAGGCCTGGCTGTGTGTGTGTGTGTGTGTGTGCATGATATATGTGTGTGGAGCAGGGGAGCAGTGGCAACAAAAGGCAGCATAGTTCTGCTCTTTTACTGGCTGACGCACATGCTTAAGAGTTAAAATCAATAGCATGTCTACCTAGAAAAACAAAATCTAGGTAAGAAAAAAAAAAGTATTTCAAAGTGTTAAAAGGAAATGATTACTAAAAAACATTCGCTTGTAAATGACGGCTTGTTTATCGACTGGGGCGATGTGGTTTCCGTGTCCAGTAGGAGGATGCAGTCTGAGCTGTGAGACTGTCGGAGCTGCCAATAATACATGCACTTACACATGTGTGTGGGTATTTGTGGCCGCACACACATACGCGAGACAAAACAGGAGATGAGACATGGGTTCTGCCTATGTCAGATCAACTGGGAGAACAAACGCTACGACAGCAGCTTGTTGGGAGTGTGTGTGTGTGTGTGTGCGGGTGTGTGTGTGCAAAAGAGAAAGAGAGAAAGACAGAGGAGAGGGATGAGCATGCTTTTGCACTGAGGTAAAAATGGGGATGTTGGAGGTGGTTTTACTGAATTTCGTGTGACTTAATAGGTCTAAATCTTAATGTTTACTTCCCTTATAACATTTTTGTGTTTGCAAAATGGAAAGAGAATATTCTGAAAAAGCTCCAGCTTCATCAGAAATTATGCCATGGAAATTACATTTTTATGTAGTGTCTGTGTCATGTTTTGTCACTACATTTTTTTGTTTTTGTGGATAATGTTTATGCTATCATTTCATTTTAATCATGGGAAGTGTGACATCAGGCATGTGAAGTTGTCAACTAAGTAAATATTTTTACCAAAAGCTTGCTAAGTTAATAAAATATCTATATTTTATTTCTTAATACAACTGTCTACCTCAAATTGTTAGACATAACTATGTCTGAGTGGGTGAGAAGCTGCAGGTACGAGTATGAGTGTCATGGTGCAAACAGGATGGAGAGAACACTGAGCCAAGAGGAGAATGGATGGAAAAAAGGCATGAGAGAAGCAACAGAAACACAACAGTAATACTGAGTGGGAGAAGTGGAGAGAGAGAAGAAGACAGGAATGGATGGAGGGAGGGCTGGCAGGCGTCGGCAGAGGCACGCTCCCTGACCACTGTAAGGAAGGGGGCGTAGGCCAGGTCTCCCATCAATTACAACCTTGACCCTCCTCTCTTCTCCTTTCTCCCTCTCACACACTTTCTGCTTCATTCAACCATCCTCCCCCTGCCTCTCATCCTCCCCTGGTCCCTCTCCTCTGCTCCTATAAATCAATCCCCCCCCCCAGCTTTTCTCCCACCTCCCCCCTCCCACTATGCGTCTCACTCTCTCCATCGGCCCTCCTCTTCATCCCTTGCCACTCCTCTCCCTCTTTTCATCGTTGGGAGTGCAGTGGGAGTAAAAAGGTCAGAGGTGGGCAGACGAGAGGGAGAGGAAAAGGCAGAGGCAATGAGGGAGTGTGAAAATGAGAGAGTGAGTGTATTTAATCAAAGTGGTTTGGGAGCTGATAATATCTGGTTTTGTTTTTTACCTTTCTTCGCCACTGAACCGCTGAGTGTGTGTGAGTGTTGCAATAATCCTTTAATGTTCATCTCATTTAGGTAAGATAAGGATGTTGTCTGGACGTGGGACTTTGTGTGTGCACATGCCCTCAGGAACTTGTGTATAAGGAACTTAAAGGTGAACATACAAAGAGGAAATAAGAGAAGAATGTAGATATATTTCAAGTGATGGTGAGATAAAAAGACAGATAAGAAAATAAGATGTAAACACATATGTGGATACAAAATGTGGAACAGATTACAACATACTGCATTTAAAAGGAGTATCAACAATGTCTTATTAGTGTTACATGTAGCACTGTTCAACATTGGTGGCATTTGTTCTTTTTGTGTTCCACAAACTTAAGACCACATGAACCCCTCTGCTTCCCGCCCCAAACGTGATAGTGATCATCTGCATGTTTTCACTTTATCTTTAGCTAGAATTAAAAAGTTTTCTTCCGTAGCTTTAAGATTTACTTCACCATGTGCCATTGAGTGAAGCTGCAGGATTTGTTTTATGTTTTGTTCTATGGAAATCTCTGGATATCATTATCTCCTAATAGGTCTTTAAATGCTACATGTAGCACAGTTAACAGAGAAAGATAAGTAAGAGACCTTTTCCCTTACCCTCCCTCAGCATGCCCACAGTCAGACACTTCATGAAGCGGCAGGCCTGGCACGACTTGCGTCTCCTCTTGGTGATCTCGCACTCGTTGGTGGCTGGACAGCTGTACTCTATGTTGCCTGTATGTAGACATGTTGGAGGAAGACAGAAAAAGGGCTATATTTCAGACGGATACATCAACAGACAGGCAGGCAGACAAACTTTTAGACACATCATGCAGCACAGAGTAAATGAGAGACAAAAATCTAGAGACACATAATACTATAAATGTTAATGAAAGCTGACTGGTTTTGACCTTTGACTTTAAGACGGCCCTTTGAGCGACAGCAAGCACTGATACTAAACTCTACTAAACGAATCTGCTGTCTTCTGATTTGAGTTTGTGTGTGTGTGCGCGCACTGTTTTATGTATTTGTGCATGTATGAATGTGTTAGATTGGTAGATAGAGTATGTGCATGCTCCTTGGCTGGAGCCAACTGACGTTGCGTGACAAGCTGCAGTTCACTCACAGTAGCACTGATGCAGAGCCGAGGTTAAGATTATTAGACAAAGTAAGTCTATTAACTTCACAACCCTTGCCAACGAAAACAACAACACTTAAAGTGTGTTAGAGGCTGAGAGCACTTTTACTTATAATTGTCTGCAGTGTCACTATTTCATGTGTCATTTGCTACATCTTACCACCTCTGTGCTGTCATGTTTTCTGTCCTTGCTGTTCTCAACACTTTGTATTTCAGTACATGTCTAAATGAGACCTATTTCCAATCATCTGCTGTGCCTCCTAATTTCCTCCCGTTTCATATTGTTGTTTTGTTTTCTCATTTTCACCTTCACTCTCCCTCCAGTTCTGCTCATTTCCCCCACTTAGTAATTTGCTTCCACCCACTACAAAGCGAAGCAGAGTTATGGATTTGTTCGGACAGTCTGGACTTTTGCAGAATTGCTGAAACGGGCGTCTTTGTTCAGGAAGGTTTATTTATCTATATTATGTGTAACTGTGTTGAGATGTGAACCAGGGAAGACTTTGTTTCCTTCCTCCCGTGCCCACCTGACGACTACAGTACCTCAGCAAGCCAATGCATCTCCCACTGAAAGAGAGTAAACAGTGATTACTATTGACTGCTGCTGTGGAGAGGATGTTTTCTCATTACTGGGCTGATTAAGGGGGCTAGTTAGCTTGGGAAAAGGCTAAATGCACGAACACTTCCTAATGGGTAACAAGATGCTCATTAATCGGCTTTGTTAGTTAAAGTAAAGGCTAAACACGCTAAATGTGGAGGGAACCCTTGTAGTCTAATGGACACTGCTAATGGGACTAGTTAGCTCACACCCAACCTGTACATGTGGATGATACAGGAGGTGCAGAATAATTCAGCAATTAAGAGGGACACTTACTTAGCACCAGGGCTAAATGTGCTAATGACACAGAATCTGCGTAGGTTAATGGGCGGTCAGTTGTTAGTGCGAGGCTAAACAGGCAAGGGCTGCTAAATGGATAACTGCTGTAAAGAGCCACTTATAAGGCTGAAAGGCTAAATGTGTTAAACCTCTCACTCAGGAAAAAAGTTATCCACGTAGAGTGCTAATGTGGAAGTGGGAGTCAATAGACCATAATGATAATGCATGGCATTTGTTCATTAAAGTGACAGCTATGGTACAAGTAAAAATGTTTGTAAAACTTGACAGTATTTAGTATCTTACCTGAAAGTGCAGAGGACTTAAATACTATTTGATATTACAGATTGTGCACGATTTGAAAGATAGGTAGGCACTGCTGGCTAACACTAGAGATCCATACAAAGGTGTGATATAGGACTATGTAACCTATGTGTCATCCTGCTTCAGAGTGGGGGTCGAGGGTAGGAATTAGAAATGAAGGGTTTTACATCAGAATGTCATATCTCTCCCTCTCTCTGTCTTTATTTCTGTCTTTTTGTGTCTTATTGTGCACTGAGGTAGGCTTAGTGCAGAGAGGGTCTTGGAGGCTCCTATGTATAACCATGTGTTAGTTTGTATGTGTGTGTTGGTGTGAGTGAGGGGGGGATATATGAGGGCCTCAAATCCCCTGCAATCTCCTTTGAGATGTGTGTGTGTATGTCCACCTGCTGCATGACAATTGACCACCATTGTACAGGCTGTGTAATATGAATGTTAGTGTGTGTTTTTGCCTGCAATACTCTCTGAGCTGTCTTTTCTGTCACCTCTCCCTAAAGTTACACATCTAACTTGGTCTTGAGACAAGTTCAGCCTATCCCTTCTGTTAGCTTTCTTGTCTCAGTACCTCAGTTTTTTATAAGATAGTTTTACCTGAACAGAAGACAAAGGTAGAGGTCTCTGGGCCAGACTTGAAATTCAACAATGCAGTTACAATGGCATGCTCTTAGCCAAGTCATTCACTGAGACACCCCTCACCATTCTATATGAAGATATACAAACAAATGTGTAGCTGTATTAGGGCTGTTCCTTATCAGTAAAATATTCAAATCATCTGAGATTCCTCAAGTCAGTGTGCAGTGTACTTCTGGTGATGTTTTGGTCCCCATATTTTGCTGCAGAGTGAATGCTCCTTGTTTTCCCGCTGCTCTACAAGCAGTACTAGCAGCTGCGGACCCAGATCCTGGGTGAGATGAAGGCAGCTGCCCGAAAGAAGGGAGGCTCCGAGACATTATCCTCTACCTTCTGCTTAGAAGTGGCGAATTTACAACTCACAGCAACTTCATACGATACAGTCTCTGGCTTTTGTTTGATATCTAGTGTCAGCAAAATATGTTGTTGCATATCTCTCATCCGTTGTTAGCATAGTTAGCCCACATTAGCTTTGAGGGCTAACTTGGCTTGTCTGCTACACTATGTGACGTCCCGCTGAATCCTGTTCAAACTCCAACACTCTGTATGGGGAAAAAAAAGGAACTAATAGTCGAGTATTCTTAAACAGCCAAATTCGATTTGACTCACACAATTCTGAGGAGGGTACAGCCCCAATTTGTATATTCAAAATTGTATATTTATTGAAGGATTTATTTGCTCCGTTATTAGATGGTCCCACCTTCCATTTTCACTGCACTGATCACCTTTCTCATCTTCCTCTTTCCTGCTCTTATCTACCTCTCTTCTTCCCTCTCTCTTTATCTTCCCATTTCATCGCTCTATCCCTCCCTATCCCACACTTTGCCCTCCTCCTCACTCCCCTTTATCCCTCTCTCTCAATAAGGGAGTGATAGATGCAGGTTGTCAGGTGTCGCTGGACTGACGCCACAGAAACAGCAGCTGCCAGAGCCACTTCCTCCATGCTGCGACACACACACAGACACACAGACACACACACACACACACACACACACACACACACACACATACCACTAATTCCTTCCTACATCCATGTGCCCAGTCCACCCTCCCCCTTCTCCTCCTCTCTTTCTTCCATTCCTTGTTTCAACTTGTTGTTTATCCAAACTGGTGTATACTCCTCTCCTCTCCTCTCCTCTCCTCTCCTTTCCTCTCCTCTCCTCTCCTCTCCTCTCCTCTCCTCTCCTCTCCTCTCCTCTTCCACCCCATGCACTCCTCCCTGTCCAGCTGGAGGTGTTTTTTTGGTGATTACCTGCGGTTTTATTGGCTAATGGGTTGAAACATACCAATATGTCTGCCGCTGCCCATCTGAGGCTGGCCCTGCTTTCCAGCCAAGACACATACACTAACACACAACCCTGCATAAACACAGGCATATGTGCACGGGCGCACACATAAACCTGCGCTCATTTACATGGATGAGCACAAGCCCACACATAGATGCACGGGGTAACACACACCCACGCTATCTGTGGATGAGTTTGGCTTGCGTGGTAGCCAAAGATAATGTCATGACCCATTTGTTCCACTGGATCCAAGACTGCTCAGTCTGCATCCAAACAAACATTAACAGTAATACTGAAGCACATTGATGAAACAAATGAAATTTGTTTATGAAATTGCATTTGTAGATTTCATTATCAAGTTGTGTCATGTTTGGAAAATTACTAGTGTAAGATTATTATGAGTGGACAATTACATATCTCTTAATAAGAAATACAGGACATGTGTTAATTCTGGGCAAAGATGCAAACTAACGATTGCGATTTAGTCCACTCGGCCAATAAGAAATATATTAGAATGTCATTGAATTGAGTACGACTTCTCTTCCAGCTCATTTTTCCAGTATATCTCCTGGTGGCTCCAGTTTTAATATGGCTTCCTGTCCATTTGCCCACCAAACTGTTGTATTTGGTCACAACCTTTCGTGACAGCAGTCCTGCCACTAGCTTTGCCAAAGTCTTGACCCATAACCTCTAATTCTGGCCTTCCTGAGCTGCAACATGTCCACTACAGGAGAAGGGAAGATTACAAATACAGTGAAAATGAGGATGTGAGAGAGCGAGAGGGGCCGGGTCATTGCTTTAAATCTATTCAAGGTCAAAATCTGAAGAGGCTCAGATGTCAACACAGCACAGTATCTATATGTTTGCTGGGCTCTCTGTATTTAATCCCGGACTGTACCCTCACCTATGTAACCTTTAACAAGTCCTTAAATGAAATGAGACATGTGGACTGGTAAACTGCTACACACGACAGGGATGGCAGACGAATTAAGGGTTAAACCTATACACAGAGTGATTACAAGGTCATGTGTGTGGCTGTGCCTTCATGTGTGCTGGTGTCTATGTGTGAATGTGCTTCTCTGAGCTTGTGTGTGCGTGCCTCTGCCTTTATCTCTGTATGTGTTCCAATCTCTTTGTCAGGATTGGACTGTGTCCTGATCTCATGCCATAATAAACACATACAGGTCATCTCCAGGTAGTGGTGACCATCTACTGGATGTTAGACTTCCACCTCCCCCTCACATTTCCCTGTCTCTCTCTCTCCCTCTCTGGGGCTTTACTGGGAAAGCTGCTTATCGGAGGCAAAAGAAAGCAGAGACAGATAGGTGGATGGATGGAAAGGCAGATAGATGAATCCTGTCTGATATGACTGACGGACTGACTGACTCGATGGATCGATGACGGCTGGCTGGCTGGCTGGCTGACTGGTAGCTTGGTTATTGCAGTGGCATACTGACTGACAAGAGGGCTGTCCTGCTGACTAATGGGAACAAATCATTAAAGATTATTACTCAAACACAGAGTCTTCAAAGGTTTATCACTTGCTGACCATCTTGCTCACTGGGTTAACCACCATGGTGGTCATAATATTAAATTCTATGACTTTTCCCTGATTTCCCATACATAAAAATGCTCCATGGATCTATCTTTAATGGGTTATCAAAGTCTGGTGATATTGTATACTTTTGTTATTGCCATCAAGTCCCATGAAAAGACTTAATCAATCAATGAACTGATCTCACTATAAAGTATTGTCTGCGCACCCAAAGCCTCAAAACAAATTGGTTATCCATACCAACCCTGTCTCCTTGAAGTAACGTTTGTATGTTACGAAATGGGTTTGTAAATGTTGCACCAATGTAATCGTTGCCTGGATTATGTTTAGATGTCCTCAGTCTTTCAGGTACAAAAACACTGCATTCATCTACTGCAAAGGAGGTGGCTGGTGGGGAGGATGGTGGGCATAGAAAGTACAGGACCTTGACACCAGAACCCTGAGATTGCATTCAGACTCCTGTCTGTGGTTTAGGAAACAGAAGTTGGGTAATGTAAGGGACAGATTGTGATTTGGGTTAAATGTTAAAAAAATGTAATAAAAAATTGTGTATTTTGAGGGGATACTGTATCGCAAGATTGCCTATTTCGGGGAAAAGAACTGAAATATGTTCTTAGTGAACATTTTGCAGATAATTTCAGTATTGACATTTTTGCAACACACCAGGTATGTTCACTCGCAAGTTATCTTCATAATGTTAATTGAAACAGAAGTTGTTTGACATTATGTTTTCCTTAAACAAATTTACTGTTTCAAAATAATTGTATATAAATGTAATTTCTAGGAGAGTGGGCTGACCACACTGTTGCACTTGGTGACGAGTTCTTTCTGGAAGAAGAAAGAGAGTTGATCCTACAGTACTTAAACTGTAACATCCTGCTGCTGGAAATACGAGTGCATAGAAGCAGTGTCTGAAAATATCTGCAGCCAAAACCTACAGTACTTAGTATTTTAATAAAATAAAGAGACATATATTCATGACCTGTTTCTGAAGAATTACATCTTCAGAGGGAGCAAATGGACTTGTGGCTGAGTGCCACAGACAGACTGTGAGAGTCGGGAAGTACTGAGAAATGGATTAAGACACTGTTGGTTTTTGTCCTTTCATGGGAATTGTTTGCACTCACAAAAGATCAGAATATGATTAGCTTTGTTCTATAGTGTTGTCTGATTATAGAGGTAAACAGTATAATATGTATCTGCTTTAGTTGTGCTTGCTGTGGAAAGAAACATGAAAAAACACCATGAAACTCTATGCTCATGAAACTCATCAGCGAAGTTGTGCAAAAGATATATTGGTGAAATTCTATGCACCATATATTGGATGATTTTCCACGTATTGAATAAGTCATGTGAAACTAGGTTGGTTTTTGAGCTGGGTTGATTAATAAACAAATGGCTGACTTACCGTCTTGCCTTACAGCTAATTGGTTGTCTGTGAGACTGACCTATACTGTGCTTACAAGGGTGAATGAAGGATACACTGCTAATCAAGAGCTGAGTATGAATATAATATCCACAAAACTGGAGAGGATAGCCTAAATACCTGAGCATTTCATGGACTACTTCTAGCCCTAACAAGAGATGAGCAAAGGATTACTGAGCCTAATTCCTGGTACTCTTCTCATCCTGTGGATTACTGTTCTACCCCTTCTCTCCTCTAACCCCTAACCTGAACTCCTGACCCCCAGACATAACCCCTGACCTTCTTCTGACACTACGCTATCTTCTAGACAACAGGCTTATAGCTAACACGCTTCCTGTCAAGCATAAGCAGCCTGATCTGGAAATACAAACATTACCTCGAAATTACTCTTTGCTACTGATGAAGAAGAGGTCAAGGTTGAGGGTGAAAGGAGGGCGTGTCCAGGAGTTGGTCTGTATACATGAAGCTGATTGGATGCTTATATGTGAGTGTGTGTATGTGCGTGCATGACAGAAAGAGAACTGGTGAAGGAGAGAGAAATATAGACTGTGGTGGGTGGCCTGGTGGCTCACTTAGCAGGGACATGTACCACATAAAAATCTGGGTTCACATCTGGCCTGGGGCTTTTATCATATGTCCTGGTTCTAGTATAATGGCTCAGGTGTATGGGCATGTGAGACTGAGTGCATTTCATGTGCATCTTTTATCTGAAGAAAATACAGTTTATGTTTAAGGTACTATGTGTGCTATATCTGCAGAAAGGTCATGCCTTTTTAAGGAGCATATTTAGTTCAGTATGAAAAACACTCTTCACCATTAACTTCTGACCTTTTGTCCCCTGCAGCTGAGCCTATAATGTGTTCTTTTGTTGTGAGTGGTTTATGGCCTTTCATGTAGCTTCATAATGCATATTTGGAAGAAATCAAATAAAATAACTACAAAAAATCTTCTTGACAGTCTTTTAGGGCTGACATCAAGAGACTTTAACACAAAATCAATCACACCTTATAGTAATGTCTGCAACTTTAAACAAATATTAATCTAGATTCACACAGAGGCAGAAAGGTACACACATAGGGAGATAGGTATAGATAGAAAGTCAAAGTAGAAGCCAACCTTGGATGGTGCGTTTGAAGAAGGCCTTGCAGGCCTCACAGGATGCCACTCCATAGTGGTACCCTGACGCAATGTCCCCGCACACCAGACACAGCCTCTTGGGCATCGAATTCAACATGTACTCGCACTTAATCTGCGAATCTTCCCCAATAGTTGACGAACAGTCCTCGTAACGCTTTGATCCGGGGCCACCAGCGGGACCCAGGGGCCCTGCGTTGGAGCCGTAAAGGCTCGGGGAGTCTAAGCCGTTGGGGTGGCCGTTCATTGTGGACGAATAGGAGCCTGAGGCGTCACTGGAGCCACCAGGGGAGTGATGGTTTAGGCTGTCAGTCAGGGAGGCAGGACTAGACGGCTCAGTCTTTATATAAGAGGACGGACAGTTGGACTCAAGGTGGCGCTCCTTACTGGACATTCTGCAGAGAAGCCTGAGGGAGTGAGACAGGAACAAATAGAAGAAGAAGAGGAAAGTATTACAAGAAAATGTCATGTGTAAAATGTCGGTAAAATGATGGATACTTGTAGAGAAAAGAAAGAAAACCCAGAAAGGCAGAGCAAGAAGAGAAGAAAAATAGACACAGTTAAGGCAATGTTTCAAAGTCCAATTATAGCAATCATTTGTTCTAATGTTGTTGTATTTCCTCACTGTCACTTTCAATGATGGATTTGTATTTTTTCACTGAGCCGGGCAAGTTCTATAAATGACACACATACATGTACACACACAATCCATCCATCACATTTGTTATTCTTTTCTTAAGAGAAATGACGGACAGAGCTGAGCAGAGGGAGAAAGAAGGGACGAGGTGACAGAAGACAGTAAGAGACTTAAACACAAAACTAAATAGATTTTGGTTCATTAGGGGAACCATGAGCAAAATAAGAGAAGCAGAAATGCATCTATAGTTCCACACAGTCGCACAAACACACACACACATTCTCGGGGCCGACGGTCATCCGTCACTTTCCAGTCAATAGCAGCTTGTTCTACATGAAGGTAATCAGTAAGCAGCCTCTCTGCTGCTCAATCATCCCAAAGACAGCCTCACACATACATGATACTCACATACACACCTCTCACACACACCCACACCCCCACACACACACCCCCACACACACACACACACACACACACAGACTCATTCATGGTCATATTTGAGCACACACTGACGGATACAGTTTAAGAAGTTAGGGGAAGCCATGCAATACAAAACTGTGTTTAAAAAAAACTAAAAGTCTCTTCTTATCAGTGCTGAAGTATTACTGTAGTCCTCTCCTCATCTCCTGCTCTTCTCTGCTTCCCTTCCTTTCCTCCACTCTGCTTCCCTTCCTGTCTCCCTCTCTCCTCTCCTGCGTTTCCTTCTTCCACTCCCTAAGGAGGCTGACTGGTGTCTTGTTAATGGCAGCTGTAATTAACAGCTATCTTCTCTCTGTCCATATCTCTCCATCCCTCCCTTTGTCTACCTTACTATCTATCTGCCTGTCTCCCTATCACTTCCTATTCACTGCCATCTCTCTCTCCCTCTCTTCCTCTGTCCCTGCCCATTCTCTCTTTCTCTTTGCATTACCACTCTCTATTCCTCTAACCCTGCCCTCCCTCCCTTCTCTCCCTTTTCATTGTTAAAGGCAGAAAGCACAAAAGGGGTTTTTAATTAAGGCAGGATGCTGCTAAACGAGGGGCTTCTAAAGTCCAGTCGGCCTGTAAAAGATCCCTGTTCTACAGGGACCCATAAAACACAGACAGCGCCTTGACGGGGAATGAAGAGCCAGGCGGGAGAGAGGAAAGGGTGGGGGAATGGGGAGTGGATATAGACAGGAAAACAGGTAGGC
The DNA here is from genome assembly GCF_006386435.1 of Epinephelus moara. NCBI lineage: Eukaryota > Metazoa > Chordata > Actinopteri > Perciformes > Serranidae > Epinephelus > Epinephelus moara. The sequence goes on along the minus strand of NC_065506.1, from coordinate 20,214,879 downwards.
AGACAGACAAACAGCCAAAGCAGACAGATGGACAGAATGGAAAAAGAGAGAAAGAGGAATTGGCTGCAGTGAGTGAGGATAACCAAATGACAGACACCTGTTTCGGAACAGTTTGGTTTTTAAAGCGCACCTATTCTGCTCACTTTCAGGTTCATACTTGTATTTTCGGTTTCTAAAAGAACATAACCTAATGCTTTAATTTTTAAAACACATTTTTGCTTTCCTAATACTGTCTGTTCTGGAGCACCTGTATTCAACCTCTGTCTGAGACTCTGGGCTTTTCGGCAGGGGGCCTAAAGAGACAGGCACTAAAACTAGTCTGCTCTGACTAGTCAGCATGTCAGGGTCTTCTGCCTTTGCACCGTCACTGCAGCCAGGGAAAAAGACTGTAGCAGAGTATAGCAGCATTTTCTATAGAGAAAAATCATCAGCAACAGCTTCTAAGCCAAACATCTTCACAGCAGGACATAAGACAGCAAGAATATGATACAGAACTGGGGAGAAATTAACAATGTCAACCCAGATTATGTTTCCCTGATGCTAGCATATAGCTACTCGGAACAGATGACCATATAAAGAAATCTGTCATGAGCTGACCACAGCTGGTCGCGAAAGTAGAAAAACACGTTGGAAATCATAAGTGCTATATCGTAGGCAACTGGACTTGCTTGAGTTTCTTAAAGATGTTTCACCTCTCAACCAAGACGCTTCTTTAGTTCCGAGCCTCTTGGATGAGAAATGAAACATCTTCAAGAAACTCTAGCAAGTCCAGTTGACTACGATACAGCACTTATGATTATCATGACCTGGATGACTGAGAATCTTCACCAACAACACACTGGAAACAGAGTATTCCGAACTGTCCGAAACCTAAGGCTTTTGCTCCCAGGGATAACTTTCACATTCGTTTACCTCATTATTTGCAACTTTGGCCATGTTTATCATGAATATTGACCACTATAACATTAGAAATATGATAGACAATAAGGAAATGCACAATAGGTCCCCTTTAATTTGTTTGATGAGTAGGAAAATGACGCAAAGCTATCGTCTTTTTTGAGCTAAACCTTCACAGGTACTTTGAGGCAAAGACCCCTTTCCAAGAAATTCAGTGCTTTTTTGAGTCAATTTTCCCTTTAATAAAGTGACATTAATAATATAAAGTACTTCATCAGATATTTTATTCTCACCACTACTTCTCCCTTCCCTTCCCTATAAGTTCCCCTAATTCCTCCATTAATCGTGGCTTTGTAGTGTTCACCAATGCTTATAAATCTGTTTATCTGATACTAAGGTTGGCCTTCAGTTTGGAAAGAGGGCGCAACGTCGAAAAAGGTTTGGACACAAGTCAAGAAAGAAGACGGAGGTAAAAAAAAAAGAGGGATGGAGAGTCGATGAAGGGATACAGGAGTAGAGACAGAAACACATATAAGGTGCTAGAATAAGCAATAAGAAATAAATGTAAATGTGGGGAAGAGTGATGGGATGAGGAGAGATCGCACAGGGTTGCCTATGTTCCAGCGGAGGGAGAGAAATACAGTGGTGACAGAAAAAGAGAGTAGAGCCATTTAAGTAGATGATGTGATGGTGATGATTTAATCTCTCCTTTTTCACTCTTTATGCTCTTTTGTGCCCCCTCCCTTCGACCGTCAATCCCTCTGAGTACCATTAAGTGAAAGAGTTTAAGTGCCAAAAGATCTCAGGCGCTTTTACCTCTTTCTCTCTCTCTCAAATTCTCATCTATCTCTCTTTCCTTCTCCCTTTACATTCCTCCGTCTTTCTTCCTCTAATATCTTTTTCTCCTGCTCACATCTTTTCTATGTGCTCTCTCTCTCTCTCGCTCGCTCTCTCTCTCTCTCTGCTTATAAATGAAAAATAATGGCAGTCGAAGGGGGAGGAATAAAAAGAATAAAAAAGAAGACATGCGTGCAGAGGAGAGGAGAAGAGGAAAGAAGATTAAGAAATCACAGCCAGTGCGCTGCACCGAGCAAGAGGTTGAATGCATTTATGTATGTATGTTATCAGTATAATTATGGCGCTATGTAACGACGGCTCAGTGCTGAAAGAGCAGTCTTATTGTGCCTGTCTGCTCTTCAGATGAGTGTGGAAAGAGAGGGAAGGGGTTGGGTCTCTTTTTTTTTTTTACCAATTCTTTATGTTTTTAGGTGTTTAAAGAGGTTTATATAACGAGGGAAAGGCTTGAATGTGTTTCTTTTTCTTTATCCACATGGGGCTCAAAGACGTGAACAGGGTGTTATGAGATGATGGCAGTCAAACACAAATAAGAGCAGATATCAGATTTTAGTTTTAGATGTTTGCTTAATTTTGGTAGAGAAGATGGGTTTTGAATTTTTATTTTCTTTAGACCGAAACATTCTGACTTAAAAAAGTTGTTTTAATAATGTAAGTAATTTTAGTTTCACGTGTACGATGTCTTACAAAAAGAAGGCAAACTGGTGGACACTTTCATCACATGTAATTTTTCTGTAGTAAAGTTGTTTTGTTTTACTTTTTGAAGTACACAACTTTATAGCAGACCACCATGAGCCTATTCCAGTGAGGACTGATAGTTAATTCCCCAAGGTTTATATTTTAGGATTAGTGCCCTTGATAGAATTGACCACACATACAGTGTTTGTGACACCAACTAGATATGAGACTGTTTCACAAACAGCCAGAGCAAGGGGACAAAAGTGGCTGTTTAGTTCCTGCAGACATCAAATATTCAGCAGGCCTATTTACCTGTCACAGAACACACACACACACACCAGAAAGATTACCACCTTCCCTTGTCTCCATTTCCAGCTCGATCCCTGTCATTTTCGCTTTCTCTTCTTTTCTATTTCTTTTTTTTCTTTTCTCACTTCCTGAAGTCACAGTGACTCATGACAGAGAGATAAATATGTGGACGCATGGTGAGAGAGCAACAGAAAGAACAGAACGATGTCTAAAAAAGAAAGGAAAGAAAAAGAAAAGAGGAAGAAGAATCTTTTTTTTTCTGTGTGTTTTGAAGGAAGGTGGGCCACTTTGGTATGACAAGCTGTCATTAGAGCAGTGGGCTGATGCGGCACCCTGACAACTGGCAGGGACAAACATACAATCATCGTATTAGAGCAACTACTCTCTGCCTCACTCTGTGTCTCTGTGCTCCTTTACTTTCTGTGTGCGCTTGCACCCTTTTATTATATACAATCTTTGTACGACTGCCTTACTAGATGGAAGCCGTAAACACAAACTGATCCTCAAACAACTCCAAACTGTTTTTGTCCCGCCCCGGGTTAAAGAAGAGAAGCAGTGTAAGTAGCTCCGTGTTGAACAGGTTTACAACGGACAGTCTGGGTGTCATTTTAATATTCACCTTTCACTACCAAATCAGAGGTTTAGATAACACTTGGTTTCTTAGTAACTGTTTGATTGTACGAATAGAATTTTATCATAAAAAAATAAAAAATAATGGTCGAACAATCATAAGATGACTGAAAATCTACATTTATCTACAAGATAACCTGTATTTACCCTCTGTCTGAAACACTCCGTTTAAGGCCCCATCCGGAAAAATCCCAGTCTACTCTGATTGGTCAGTGTTTCCAGGTCTTCCACGTCTGCACTGTCGTCATCTCTGCACCATCATTGCAGCCGGGGAATGACTGTAACGTCGCTGTAGCAGCAGTTTTTAACTTTATATAGCATAGTTGTGACATCACAACTTCACGGACGATTCCTTTAAAGGCAGTTTGTGAAAACGGACTCTATTTCTTGTTGTGATACTTTCACAGTATTTATATAAAAGACCTTAACCTACTTCAGAGTAAAAAAAATAAAGACATGGATATCTGATATTTTTACAATATGGGACCTTTAAATGTTATCCATATAATAAAAACTGCTTTTAAAATATATGTGAATGCATATTAAGAGCAAACAAAATGCATCTGACTACACCCTGACAAACTCAAGTGAATGTAGGTGTGGAGGAATGAAGCATCTCACTGCCCCGACAATATTTTAAAACCAAAAATTCCCATGGAGAAAAGCGATAAAAATGAGTAGAGAAGAATACGAGGTGAGAGGAAAAACAGAGAGGAAAGAGAAGTGGTAGCAATAGAGACAGAGAAGAGAGAAATGCTGACAATGTAGCTACCACGGGTTGGCTAATACCTTTCTATCACACCGAGCATTGTGCTCTCGATGCTGATAAGAACACACAGTCCAATAAGCAAAAAGAAAAAAGAAAAAAAAAAAAGGAGAAAGAGAGAGAGTGAAAACCTTACACAATTCTATCTAGATGATACCGGCAGTGCTTTGGGGAGGGAGGGAGGGAAAGTAAAGGAAGGATGGAAGACAGAAAGGAAAATACATTGAATTACAGAATGGGGTAAGAGGGGGAACAGGAGGCAAAAAATGCATTTACATTTCCATAGTCAAATGAATAGAACGATTTCATCAATAGACTGAATTGCTTTTTCAGGCCCTCACACTCGTGTGTTTATTTTTCTTTCTTTGCTCTAGTTCTCTCTCTATTCTACTCCGCTTTCAACATGCTGCTATCTGTGGAGGGTTGTTGAACTGCTTGTCAGCTTGTTAGTTCGATACATGCACTGGTGAGTGTGCACACACGCACGAAAACACTAACACGTTACACACGTAGGTTCAAAATGAGTAATTTAAAGCTGGTTTTGTTTAAGAATAACAGTGGGGACACATATACTGTTTCCTGGGGGCTGAAGTGTTGGATCAGAGCAGAGAAAAACTCAAACAAACGTGTAAAAATGCACGTTAAAAAAATCTTTTTCATGTGTGTCATTATGTGTGCCATTTCCTGAGTAAGTAGTAATTGAATCTGTGTTTTTAAATGTGCACTCTGTAAGGTGTTTGCGCAGCTAAAGCCTGAGAAACACAGGGAAAACAATCTGTGTGCTGCCATGTGTTTGTGGAAGTGTGTGTGTTCGAGTTGAGCTCCATAAACTCACAGTGTGTCGATGATTATAGTTGTTTTCAGGGACAAAAATGAATAAAATAAAAAATAAAAACTCACGCAGCGACAGTCAATCTAAACCACTCTCCCTCCTACTGAGCTCCCTCTCGCCCTCTTTCCTGCTCTCTTTGGGTCTCAGTCTCTCTTTCTCTCTCGCCGTTTCTACTTCTCACACACACAAACACACTCTATCATTGCTTCTCCCTCTTTTCTCGTGCATCCGCACCCTGTCACACACACACCTTACACCCCGCACAAATACACACACACACGCACACACACACACCAGGGAGCAGATCAATTGTTACAGTGTTAGTCGGGCAGGAAACCTGTAATTCACTTCATTGGCTGCAGAATAAACCCCTGATTACATACAATCAATGTGATAATGGCTAAAACACATTCTGCCCAATGGGCTGTCGGGCTGTAAAGACCGGCAGAGGAGAGGAAACGTGAGCGTGTGTGTCTATATTCCTGAGTGTGTGTGTCTGTGTGTGTGTTTAGACACTACGACTCCTTCTAGGTATGAATTTGAATGTAACAAACAGACCTGCGCACACCTTCGCTGTGCACAACTATCCGCAAACACATACACAGGTGTGAAATGAATTGGGTAGGACTAACAGAGACACACCAGTGGGGCTAAAGCTGTTATGATGCATCCTGGGGTTTCTAAAGTTAACACACACACACACACACACACACACACACACACACGCACACACACAGGAACACAACCACACACTCTCTAGATGTGAATGGATAAACAGTGGGAGATGGCACACACAGGGCAGGCTCGGCCAAACACGATTGATTAAGAATTATGTGCTTTCCAAACTGCAGACTGCAAAGTATTCAGGAATATCATGTTGAGTCTGGTGACATCAATACATTTCATATGTCTTCAATCATCACACAGTGCTGCTGCTAAAACTGTTTCATCTTCTTCTCGTTCCTTTTTTCCCGTCAGTCTTTTTTCTTCTCATAAAAGGTGATTATATCCCAAATTTTTAAGGGAATTCCTCTCAAAGTCTCCCCTGGTCTGTATAAAGGATGATTTAGATTTGAGAGTCTGACTGCGTTTGTGTAGTTATTTAAGTGGAAAGATATGAAGAGGTTGAGCTTGTTCAGGGAAAAAACGTGAAGGCAGTGCACTGCTAACCCTGTGTGTGTGTGCGTGTAGGTGTGTGAGTGTGTGTGTCAGATGGGAATCTTGATGATTTAGGTCATTTTCTTGCGGAGCAGTAGCTGATAAGTGTGTTGCTGCCAGGCACTATCTTTGTCACCATGTCTCTCTCTCTCCTTACCTCTCTCTTTGTCTCCCTCTCTCTTTGCCCCCTCTCTCTTTCTGTCTCCTTTATCTGCCGTGTGTCATTGTGTTTGTAAGGGTGGGTGTCTACTGTAAGAACAGTGCTTCAAACCTCTAAAACAGCACCGTCCGGCACCCTGCACATCACAAGTACAGTCAGTCTGTTGGCTGTGCTCAGGTATTTATCCACTGAATAATCAAATAAATAAATTACCGCAAATTAGAGGTCTAATTCGGCTCTATTTTGGGACTTGGCAGACTAAATTGCACACCATGTACTTGTCGTGACCTCGAGCCTTTTACTGTAAAAGGCTGAAGAGTGGAAATCAATGAAATTATTGAATGCATCCTCTTGTTAGGTAAACCTTTTATAGAAGCATGTGGCAAATGTGAAATTACCAATCCTCCTTTTTATGAAAACATGACGAACAAATTAATCATAAATATTTAATTTGTTATGAACGATAAATTTGATGTGACTGAACACATTCCCGCTGTGTATTCACATGACGTTGGCAGGTAGCGTGTGTGCAGGGGTATAAGGGATATACACTGTGTAGGCTGCTTCCTTTATAAAAGAAAGGTCATTGATCAAGGTTAGTGTTCGTCTCTCTTTCTACGTGTGTGTGTGTGTGTGTGTGTGTGTGTGGATTAGCAGTGTTATCGCTAAGCATTAGGGGTGCAACAGCCCTTCCAAACACTTACTGACACTTTTGTGTGCCATTGTGGCTGACACACATGCATTCACACACACACCGAAACGCACACATTCATCCATACGTGTACAGTGAGAGCTCTCCTATGCTCCTCTCTCTCACACTCAGACTGATAGAGACCTGGGCAAGGTGCTGCATCAAATGAAATTGCGCAGAAGTATAATAAAAAAAAAAAGTGTTTAAAAAAACAAAATAACCCCCCAACGGATTAAAAACACATTTTATTAAGCAGATGGTGAAAGAGGATTTCCACTCTAGTAAATATGACAGGGCTTTCAAATGTGACACGGGACGGAGGCAGAGAGCGAGGGGAGGGGAGGAAGAGGGAAACAGACAAGGAAGGAATGGAAACAGAGAGCGCAATACTGCAAAAGAGAGGAGAGACAGAAAGGGAGAGATAGAGAGAGAGGGTGAAGTAATGTTGGATCTGAGAAAATGAGGGGAAAAGTGGAATAAAGGAGAGAAAGAAATGTAGCAGAGGAGAGGAGAGGAGACATAAGCGAGCAGAGCGTCAAAGCTGCATTCTTTAAGCAGATCAGATTTGGGGAAATTGGGCTGTCACTACAGGATTGTGATGATTTACACCTATCCATCACAGGAGGAGAGGGGGAGAAGCAGAGCCCGAGTATGTACAATAATGCACGGCATCTGTAAAAATGGAGGAAATCCATCCTAAGAGGGCTGAGTTCACAGCTTACTTTTCAATTCAGGCTACAATACTCTGTATATAACACATTTAAAAACACAAAGAAAAAACTTAACATTTGGGAATTACTGATAAAAGTGCAGCTCATTACTTTACTGTACGATGACATCATGTGTCAGTCAGGTACTGTGGGTCAAAAGAACAAAGTGAATGTCGTGAATGATGTCTTGAAATACTAAATTTCCTCCCACGTTACACAAATGTATTAAAAAACAAGCTGAATTGATCTGTATTGTCACCAGCTGCTGTTGACACTCGTCCCCTCTGCCTCGTCGCCTGATCTTCCCTCTCCTTCCTCCTGCCCTCCTTCCTCCCCCTCTCCCTCCCCTCACTGCTGGCTGATGCACCTTACAGCCTCGCTCCTGGACCATCTGTTAGGGAATCTAATTCACATCCAGTCATAATCAGGTTTGCTGGAGTGCCCACTGTCTCTCCCTCTCTGTCTGTCTCTGTCTCTTTCTCGCCTACCTGCTTCTTCCTGTCTATTTTACATTCTGGTTTTGACTGTCTGTCTTTCTTTCCATTGTCAACAGCGTCGACATCAGCCTGTCTTAATTCAATAAAGTGTATTTGGACATTACATTTTCCTCTTTATTTTCCTCTCTTTGCACACAGTTAAAAAAAATGGCACCAGTGCATGAACTTGTGACAATGATATACCAAATGTATCTCATCTTGCCATTGAGTGAATTGTTAAAAGAATTTGGTTTATTATAGTTTAACCCACTGACATGAACTGTTCACTGGTTTTAATTTCTTCTTTCCTAAAAAGTCACAATCGCAAATTACATGAATTTAAATACCCCGTCAGCATTTAATGGCAAAACTGAATTATAAGCATCAACTTGACATTGCATGGAAAATAAGGAGGTGTATCGACACAGCATCTCCACTGTACATGTTTGAGTGTGTGTGTGTGTGTGTGTTTATCCATGACTGAGAATAAGGCGAGTTAAGGCGAAGGGGGTGGAAGTTAATGAGAGGTGAGTGTCTGAAACCCTCTCTCTCTCTCTCTCTCTTTTTCTCTTTCGCTCTCTCTCCCTGCTCCAGCAGTAATCCTCTTCTATAAATCTGCAATCCAATCAGCGTTGTCCACACTTACACACACACACACACACACACACACAGAGCTGTTGGGAGGCCCATCTGTGTGTTAAGGCAATCTGCTTTATCATTATGATTACATTGGGCTCAGTTTACAGCAATGTGTGAGTGTGTGTGTGTGTGTGTGTGTGTGTGTGTTTCAAGCGCACCCTGGCTGCCCGACATTAATCACATTCCCATGGTTTGATGGCCTAAATAAAAAGAGGAATAATATTGTTGCTGTCCAATGAAAACTGCAGATCTCCAAAAACAAATTAGGAATTTCTTCAGAACTGGGAAAAAAAAAAAAAAAAAAAAAAAAGTTTTAATTTGAGCAAAAGCTCCAGAAAAAAAGCTTTTTATATTATTTCTTATGTAAAACAATTCAACTTTTTGTTGGATGTTACAAGACAATGCCATTTTCAATGGTAAAAATTTAAAATTAAAATATGGTTATTAAAAAATATTAGCTTAGCTGCATTTTTAAATATCTTAATATTTTGTCCGTAAGTACATAAATACTGTCAAAAGAGAGAGACGACTGGTTGCTCTGTATATACAAATGTAGATCAAATTCTTGTGTCAGGTGCTCATGGAGAACGGGTAACAACACGATCAACAGGAAGGCAATCCAGGCACTCCGAAAAAATACAGAAAAACGAGGAAGGAAATATTCAAAAGGCTTTTTAAGATAGCTATCTATCTATATATATATATATATATATATTTTTTTTTTTTTTTTTCCTGGGTTCTGTTAATTGTTTTTTCATTATTGTCTCTTTGTTTCACCTGTCATGTCGTTATATAGGTCATGTGACGGCCTTTGTTTGGTTCCTGCCACTATACAGGTGGGGCCATTCCTGTGTTGTATGTTTTGAAAGCCCTGAAGACCTGTAGTGGTGGAAACATGTTGGCTCTTTTAATGATTTAGCCACTACAATAAAAGCTTTTTTAATAATTCCTTGGTTGTTTTTCTAGATTTTTTTCGGAGCGTCTGGATTGCCTTCCTGTCGATTACATTAATACTGATGTTGGGAGTTTTTCCTTTGAGTGCGTGCATGTGTGTGACAGAGTGTTTATGTTTATTATGTGACCAAATCCAATCAACACAGTCTGAGATCAGATATCCTGGAAGGGATGTTCATGTGATCTTAAACTGTGTGTGTGTGTGTGTGTGTGTGTGTGTGTGTGTGTGTGTGTGTGTGTGTGTGTGTGTGTGCGTGTGTGTGCGTATTTGTGTGAGACGGTGAGTTGAGATGAGGTGACTGGTATTTACCTTCATCTTTATCATTTAGTGCCTGATTATCTATTTTGTTTTTATGCCCTTTTTAGTAGTTTTTTAATAGTATGGGCCCTTTTTTATTGATTATGACATGTTGTCATGTCACAGTAGGAAAAGATCTGGTGTAAATAAATTAAATCGGTGATGTCTGAATTCCATTTAGCTGGTTTGGTTTCAGGTTCCTGGTACACTGCATACTGTTTCTCTGTCACCTGAATGGGACAGAGCCATTCAGGGTTTCACCTGAACCACATAAATTCTTAAATTGAGTGATGTCGTGTCACATCTGAGGTCAGGTCTAATTTTGGCAGTTGAATTCGCTATTACAATACCAACTGTAGTTTGTTTTAACTCAGCAGCTCAAATCATGTTCCCCAATGTGGAGTGGAGTGTGTGTGTGTTTGTGTGTGCAAATGGAACTGTGTGACTTCAAGCCATGGCGTGACTCCCTAGCCCCTGGCAAACCTTTACACCTCTCATCACCAGACTTCACTGTTTGCCAACATACACACACACACACTCACATTGTGCTAGTAAACTCCTCTTGGTGATTGGTTGAGAGACTGCGTGAGAATGGCTTGCCAGACCTCTAATTGGCTTGACCCAGACTAACCCTGAAATCCTATTGGACTAAGACTCCCCAGTCTATTGTGCGCGCACACACACACACACACACACACACACACACACACACACACACACGTAAAATCACAGGGTTCTGCAAAAGCCTAACAATGCACAAATCAATAGTGTTCTAATGGGCTACAATAACACAACAACAACAACAACAACACAATATGATAGTAATGTTCATTAAGGTGATCATGTGACATCATGCAGCATAATGTTGTTTGGTCACAAACAAACAGAGTGACTGTCTAAACACACCAAATAATTTGAAACTCATCAGCACAGATCGATAGAGAAAGTTTTTGGAAGGCTTATTTGAGCTCCAATGGCATCTAATATTGTCATATCATTGGCAGTGCTCGGTCACGACGTTCTCAAGAGAGAAAATATATAATAAAATACAAACAATTAGCTGTAAGCTCAACTGTCACATACTCATTTGCATATAATGTGCAATAAGCCGGCATCATGCTCATTATGTACAAAACACACTTACAATTACAGTTTTGCAATCTGGGCATGTGGCTGTGTCTCTTATCCGGAGAAACTGACTGATTAAAAGACAGACAGAGGAAGTGGCAGAGAGGGAGAACGAATACGAAGAGAGACAAAGTCTGTCTGTGTCTCATGCGTCACACACTTGCTGTGTTTTAACATGAAACAAGCAGCATATTTACAGTTTATGTTCTAAAAATGGACCACAGCAGCCCTCAGTTTCACCTGCCTCAGTCAACACAAACCCAGAACTGGTTTCCGCTGGAGAGCTTTAAAGTAAAATTTCACTTTGGTTAAAGCGTTTCATGCTTTATTGCACATGCAGATGGCATGGGGGATTACTGTAATGGTAACAGTGACTGTCCTTCAACTGAATGATATGATTTAAAGCCTCTGTGCTGCGACGCATTTGCACTACTGAAGTGTCCTTGAGCCAGAAGTTGAATCCCACTTTCTTGTGATATTCCATATATACTGTAAAATATGGCAAAACAAAGAAAGCGCTGCAGGTAAAGAAAAAACACATGCAGCAGTATCAGTGCATTATTTTAAAAATAAAATACTTGCCTTTGGACACTCAGGGAAACATGTTAGAAAGAAATGGTAGCGAACGTATCTCGCGTACACACACGCACACTCACAAGGAAACTATTATAATAAGGCAACAAAAAAAAGCCCTTTCTCCTCACTTTGTTTCCCATGTGTTTTTGAAATCTTTTTAGTCTCATCAAATGTTTTTCAAAAAGTGAATCAAACATAGAGGGGAGCCTTAAATTTTAGACTGGGCCACTTCATGGACAACCCCATCTCCACACCAGAAATAACTGATTAGGGTGTGTAATAATGTGGAAACTTAGCGGTCACTCTTGGAACTCGTGGTCGGGGATTTTTAAAACTGAATACATAAATTAATTTTTAAAAAATCTAATAAAATACAGACTGCTGAACCTGCTTTGCTCCTGGCTTTACCTTTAAGGAGATAAATCTGCTTATTACATAAAGTAATTTTGCCTTTTGCATGTGGTGACACAAAAGCAAAGCAGCATATTTCAAATACTGTTCTCATAAAAACTACAGCCTGCTGTCATGGAATAAGGAAAAATAGATAAATATCTGACGTAAATGAATAAAATAAAATAAATTGATGAAAATTAGGAGGAGACAAATGTAAAACCCCCTTTTTGAGAAATTGTGGAGAGGAGCTAGCTCTCTTAGCGCTATGCCTCTCTCCTCTCTCTCTCTCTCTCTCTCTCACACACACACACATGAGCCACTAAAAACTGTCTTTTGATGTCTCAAAGTGCTTGCCTTTTCTTTCTCTTTCATCTGCGGTTTATAGAGGTCAAGTGTGGCTTTTGTGTAAAAACTGAACCTAACTGATTCATAGATTCTTCTCCTTTTACGCTTGTCGCTCTTTCCCTTTCTTTCCGTGCGTCTTCAGTCCGCTCGTCGTTTTGTCTTACCTGGGGTTGTAGAGGGCATGTGCGTCTCTCATGTGGTTGGCCTCTAGTGGATCGTAGCTCTGGTGCATCCTCCAGGCGCCAGCACCGCATTTACTATAGGTTGACTTGGAGTTATCGTCACTGCTGCTGTTCACCAATGGCCCCTTCGATAAGTTCATTCTGTAGGCGGGAACAAAGTGAGAGAAGGAGGGGTGAAAATACAGCCAGTGCAGCAGGAAAAAAGATGAGATGAGAAAGAGCAGCTGAGACATGGCCTCTCTAATATCACTTTGCAGTGTTTAAATTCCTAGCAAAATATTTTACTATCGTCTTAAAGATACAAAATCTGTTAAAAAAACACTATAAAATTATTAAAATGTAAACAGGAGACGTTAAAATAATGCAAATCATGTAATGCAACTTGAATAAACATAGAGAATTTTCTTTACAACAGGTATGGACAGCAACATGAATAGAAAATGCAGAAAAAAAGCTCATAGACAGGAAAACAAAACAAAAAGTTGAGTAAATGCAGTGTGAGGCAAATGGACTGGGGACAATGTCGTGTTACAACTGCAGTAATGCACACAACACACACACATTCAAACATACACTATCTGCTAGTCTGTGTGTCTGCAGAAGATTTATCAAACAGCTATGGGAGATGAAAAAAGTTATACGAGTATGCAACTACTTAGCACAGGCAGGACAGAGACGGGTAGTAATGTGGACGGTCATGTTCGAAGACGACTGACGCACAGGCTGACACGCTGAGAGCACCAAGAGGCAGACAGACAGACAGCTGTCAGCCAGACAGACAGATGTACAGACGAAGGGTTGTGACTTTAAACCTGTACATGAGACTTTTGTCTTGGAACGTGTTAACAAATTTCTGTCAGATATGTCCGTCTGTGCGCACATCGGCGGACGGGTCAGGCTGCTAACTGAAGCACACCCCGGCTGCGTCCAACGTCAGAGGAGTTTTACCAGTTTTAGCCTTGCGAAAAGGCTTTCAGTCTGAGGGAGCATAAAAGTAAAAAGCACCGGAGGAGGGACCGCTATCCGTCAATCAAACTCAGCACTGTCGTCAGGGGAGGAGCTGTCGCTGGGGTGATAAGGTCACCGCGGGCAACAGAATCAAAATCATCCACTGCAAAAAATAAATAAATTAAACAACACGCAGTGCCAGGAAAGAGGGACAGTGCTTATAGCTGACGTCAAAGAGGAGGAGAGAGGGCAGAGTTGATAATAAAATTGGCTGGGTGGCCTACATTTAAACATAACTATCAGGGGAGAGTGGAGCGGGGCTGCTGGGAAGAAAAGCACTTTATTACAGGTGGAAAAAAATATAGAAAATACAAAGACCAATTCAGAGTGGAGAACAGATGTCAAAACACAGCTGGTAATAAAGTGATCCTTCTAAAATAATGCATAAGAGGTGCCTGCTGGCGACGCCTGAGGCCTCCCTGTGCTTTGCATTTTGAGCATTTGTATCTTTTTTTGCAAAATAATTATGCTAGCTCATTCAAAAATGGGCCTAAAAAGAGGAAAAACCTTTATTATTTCTATTTAATTTTGAAACTTTTTACTGAAAAATGTCTAGAAGTTAAAACTTATATTGGTTTATGATATACGAACTATTCTTTTCAAGGCAAATACGTCAAATCAAAACACGCCCGCAGCTCTTTAAGCAAAGCAAGGCGCTAAATAGATATTACACAAAATAAACTTATTTATTTTCAGTTACTGTTGTTTTGGTTTTGCTGGATTTGTCCTGTCATTACCACCCTCCTGCTTGTGTGTGTTGTCTCTGCCGTTGTGTATCAGTAAACAGAGCAGGATGTCGGTATGTGTCACAAACTGATAGACACATGTTTACCACACAAACACACACCAGACATTTGTGTGTACATGTGTGTGTGCCGTCCTGCTGCGGGTTGCTGTTTAGGTGAGGGCCACGTAGGCAGACAGGTAGACAGACCAATCACTCGTCTGACAGCCACCTCTCCCTCCATGCAGAGCTGGGTCGGCTCAGCGAGAGGTGGAGGGGCCAGGGTGTGTAATATGTAGGTTTTAGTTCCACTCTGGTGAATAGGAGGAATCGATATCTCGCTGCTGCTGCTGCTGCTTCAGACACTTATTGGCTTTGGTTGCGGTGTCACAATGCTATATAGACAGGCAACACTTAATACTTCTTTTTTTATTGGGGGAGTGTCCCGGTGTCACACTGGACTAAGGTACACCCAGTACCGTGTATACATGGTGCTGTTAGTTTGAACCCCTCTCCCTGCCCTTTCCAGTCGCATACAAGCTGTTAGGTGAATTGTGCAACCTTCCACCGGCCAACATTACAAAGTAAATGTGAAGTAGAGATTAATAAAGAGACAGAAAAAAGGGAGGGATTCAATTAACCCTGGAAGTGTGAAGTAACTTACTTATTTGGCTTTACATCCTCATTACCACAAACACTGGAATGCAGTTTTAGAAAGAGCATCTGAGTTTACCATTTCTGGGATAAATCACGATTACAATGTTTTAGCAAAACAGCAAATCTCCTCCAGTCTGCCACTTGCATTAACCCACACACTAAAACTGTGAGGGATTACAAAGGCAGGTTCTGTTGTATTACATTATACCTTATGGCAAGGTAATCGGATATTTTTTCATGTCTTTATTCATCTCAGAAGATTAAATTTGGGCTAAAAGGCGTCTTAAAATCAGCAGACAATGATTTAAATCAGACGCCAACAGCGCTTTGTTATTCTATTCATTGCGGGGAAATCTATTGGTACGGTACTAAATATAAAATAGAAATTAAAATCAACTTTAATCTCTACCTAAATGGATTCAGATTATTTAAAGCTTTAGTTTTAGGCATTCAAACCATAAAAGTATTTAAAATTCAACAAAATAAACAGCTCAGGTCATAAATGTTTATATGTGTGTACAAAATAAAAGGAGAGAATAAAAAGGAAGAGTATTAACCTATGTGATTCTACCTGACCTATTTCACGCTCCTGTCACTACATGTAAGCGGCACCAGCACACACACACACACACACACATACACACACACACACACAAACACACGCGCTCACATTGTGGATGTGAGGTGTGTGTGTGTAAAAGTAGGGAGATCGTGGGTGTCTTTCTGATGCTCAGTGACTCGCTCATGTGTTGCTGGCCCATCTGTGAACAGAATGACCATGACACAGTATGTGTGCGTGTGCGATGTATGCGTGTGTGCGTACGTGGGTGTGTGTGCGCCTGTGTGTGTGTGACATGGTGATGCAGTGATTGATGAGACAGTTGCCATTCTTGCTAATGCAAAACGCACCTATCCCTGAAGGGAGCAAATGCCACAACACACACACACACACACACACACACACTGGGGCTGCAACTGCCCAACCTAATTACCCCTCTAGTCAGGGCAGTGTGATGTCTTCCAGTCACATATACCATAAATATCCACATAAACATAGTTTAATAAACAAACGCAGTTGCGTAGGTGACATAAACACGTGTGGACACTGATATATGCCCGAACAAAAAACTAAAATGACAAATTTATTTGCAGGATAACGCAAAAGAACACGGAAATTCAAACCATAAATACACACTTTCACCTACAATAATATCAAATAACAAAAAACAAAAAGCAAAGTGAAATAGAAAAATATATGAAAACCAAACTGTCTTTTATTCTGTTCACTTTCTTGCATCTTGACAACAAAACTGTGGCTCTTTTACTCGCTACTTGGCTCCAGGTGGTTGAAGGTGTTGAGATTTGACTGCACACAATATACCGTTAGTGACTCCTGATCATATTGTCAAATAAGAGATAAAAATGTAAATCTAATATCTGCATGTGTGATATAATAATGACAAATTTGTCTCATAAATAGTCTTACAAGGACATGTATTTGTGTGTGTGTGTGTGTGTGTGTGTGTGTGTGTGTGTGTGTCAGCGTGACATTAAAATCATCATTAGATAATCACCAATACTGAGTGCATAAACATATTCATATACAAATGTGTGTGACTATGCTTCTCTGCGCGGGTCTGCACGTGCATCGGGGCAGGTGGGGTTCGGAGCTGCAGCCCTTTGTGTGTCTGAGTGGATGTGGATGTGTGTGCGCGTTAGCGTTAGCGACGGGAGCTGTTAGCGGGGCAGGCGGCAGATGGGCTGTCGGCCTTAATAGGGACTGAGCGGGTGCAGAAAGGTGACAGCTCCACGAGGGAGGGGTGTGTGGGGAGGGAGAGGAGGAGAGTGAGTGTGTGTGTGTGTGTGTGTGTGTGTGTGTGTGGGGTGAATGGTGGAGGAAGATGGGGATAAAGGGGAAATGAATTATCTGCAGAGGTCAGGAAAAGTGCGTATCAGCTGCGTAGAGGAACGCACCTACTGAGGAAGAGAAGTGCCACGAAACACCTGAAAAGGTTTGAAAACAGTTAAAGAAGCTATGTGCATTTCCGCACTTTTAAATATATAAAATGTTTGTTCTGTTTCATCATGTTGGATATATTCTTTAGTTTGTTTACCGTAAAGGCCAAATGTGGCGCACCTATCTGAAACCAGTATATTTCTAAAAATGGAAGACTTCTGTAAATTATTAAATTCAACTTGTATTAACGTATGAAATTGAAATGCGCTGCTAGTTTTGACAATCTCATAAGAACAAATCAAGTCATTTAAGTCCGCACATGTGCAGACACAGAGTCAAAACACACAACAAAACATACCCATAGACGTATTTTCCTTTTACGGTCACATACAGACGCCGTGTTGCACATGTGCAAAACAATGCATCTGGACATGTGACTGACGTTAATCGCTATGACAATTTGAGGGGCAAAGAAACAGGAACACTGTCTGGCTGTTCGTTCTATTGTGTCGAAACAAATCTGCAGAGTCTGTTTGTATCCTAAAAAGATTTGTAAGGGAACGTTTCTTTTCCTAAAACACACAACCACGGAATATGAATGATACAATAAACTTTTATTTATACACTTCTTATTGTGCATTACACAAATAGGCTCACAGTATGTCTTAATTTATTTTATATTGAGTGGGTAAGTTTCGCTCACACACTACTTTATAACATCAGACAAGAAAGAAAAAAACAAAATCGTTTACCAAGGTTGAGAAAAATTCAGTCTTGCAATCACTACTACGATAAAATATGTATTGCTGTTTAAAGTTTACATGTCCTTTTGACTGTTTCCATCTTATGTTGATAAACTAGTGTTGAAAAAAATAAAGTTCGGGGGCTATAAGTTGTCACAGAGCAACTAGAGGAAAATCTAAAACCCCTTTTTTTTTTAAGAATTCTTCTTCTTTTCCTTTATCACAAAACTCATACACTATATGCTGAAGGCCTCTCATGTGTTACAGAATCACAATTCTCCGATTTAGAATAGATGTGCTTTGTTAAGCGCCAGGATGTCTGAATATACAGTAAATTTAGTTAGGATTTATAACTAGAGTTGGCTTTATTTGTCATGTGCACTTGATAAAGTTTGTAAATGACACCAAACGATTGCCAAGTGTATGGACAAGACAAAAAAGATGAAAAAAATAAATAAATAAAGGAAGAGAGAGGCAGACTAAAAAAATACTAAAGAGAGAGGTGGGGTGGTGGGCTGGCTTGTCATTCTCTCCCCATCAGGCACACACATGAAGCATGATGGGAGGATGAGAGGAGGAATATTTCACTGTCAGTCGGAAGGCGGCATGGTCATTCATTTCTCTCCCTCTCCCTCCACGAGTCTCTATCCATGTCCCTTTCTACTGTATCTTTCCCCTTTTGTGTTTTTGAACCCCCCTTACACACACTGTCGAAACAATGACAATTTAATCATACTATACACGGCCTGGGCATGTAGAGGGGGAGAACTATCCAAGCAGCCAATCTATAGGGCTCTCCCCACGGACACACAGGAAGAGAGCCAGGAACAGCAAGACAGAAAAAAAGTGCAAAAAAACAGACAAGACGTTTGAACCTGCATCATTCACACACACACACACACACACACACACACACACACACACACACACACACACACACACACACACGGATGCGTATACATACGCCGGTGTCCTGTTCTGAAGCGCAGCTCAATAATTTACCCAGTGAACAGCTGAAATCACATTTTAGTAACTCCTTCTCTAAAACTAATAATTCCACAGCAGTGATGATAAGAACCCTACATAAGACATTAAATATGAAAAGTTAATAACCCCTAATATCAAAACAGACAGATCTGTAAAAACACAAGCTAAAATTTCACTAAAGAGGGAAAATACCACATACTTTGGACACTAAAAGCTCAAATCTGCTCAGTGGCAAAGACTGAATGAGACAGAAAAAGTCAGTACGCAGCAGTAAGACGAGTAATTCTCAGTCAAAGCATAAATAATTTGATAGATTGTGATAAGAGTAATAATAAATGAATGCACATTTTGATGTATGGATGACGGAACTAAAGGAATGAGCGGATGAGCAGTGTGAGGAGAGAGGGAAGGATAAGAGATGAGAAGAGATGAGCGGCGTTGCCCCTCACTATATATCACTCCCTCTCTTCTTTCAATCAGCGCTTTGGCATTCAATCACACACACACATACACACACACACGTTTAGCTTCACGGCCAGTGTGGTGTAATGGCTAATTGCAGTAAGTGTGTGTGTGTGTCACAGCTGGTACAGTCTCTCTTACTGCTCTTTCAACACATAAAGGCCGGCACTGACCCATGACAGACTCTCTCTCACACACACATACACACACACACATGCATAGGGGGGAGAGAGAGAAGTGATGGACTGAGCATAAATCAGAGACTTTCACATCATCAAGGCTTTACCAATGTGTGTGATGGTGTGTCTTCAACATCTACATGAATGTGTAATTGCATTTTTGCCACAGTTTGGTTACTTTTCAGCTACAAATGCACAAAAAATATGTGTGTGAGGGTGTGTTTCTTTGCACGTGTGTGCATGCATGTGTGCGTTCATGCGTACATGTGTGTCCAGCGGACCCCTAAGTGCTGGTGTCAGACAAAAGCAACCCCCCTCCTTCCCACCTCTCACTCGGTCTGTCCCTCTCATTGCATCTCTCTCTCTTTACGGGACTGAATTACCACTGGAATGCCCGGGACCCTTCACATGAGAGAGAGGCGGCCGTATGCATGAGTGTGTGCGTGCGTGTGGGGGTTTCTGCTGTGTTAGTGCGTGTGCACGTGTGTGTAGGCTGAGACAATGCTAAAACTGACAGACAACGAGTGCCGTAGGGACAGACGGACAGGCAAACAGACACACAAAAAGAAGAACACCTCCTCATACAGGCCACCAATAGGTCACACACACACTTACACATACAAACACACAATCACGCAGGCATGCACGAACCCATGCATGACAACAAACAGATGCAAATGCACACACACACGCACACACACACACACACACACACACGCTCACACACTCAAACACACACACACACACACAGCCAACAAATCAGTGCGGCACATATTGACATGCTTTGACAGATGAATTAAGTAAATGATTTTATAAGGAGATTAAAAGGATTTTAATTTACGCAATCTCTCTTTGGTCCCCCCCCGTCCCTCCCTCCAGTCAGCTTTACCTCTCTCCCTCTTTCTCTCTCTTCCTCCCTACTGCTTTCTCTCCCTCATGGCCTGAGAAGAGGAGTGCACAAGAGACTGACTAAAAGAAAAAATACAACACATTAACACATTTTCTTAATTTTCTTAGACGTTTTCTTTTTACTCTCATTAATCCTTTGCTGATCTTTTCCTCACCACAATTTTAAACAGCTGCAGAGGCATATGATCATTACCTTTTTTTAACACTACGACATCAGTACAAAGCAGCACTATTTCAGTTTGAGTTAAACAGCAGTTGCTGATATTTTGAACTAACAGAGTACAAGCAGAACGGTCGGCCTTTAAGTTTGAGGAATTTCATATTTGCCCGTTAATTTATCTAAATTACGCTATGTCACCAGGATAAACAGAAAAACCCCTAAATATTATTATATCTTTAAGGTCATGGTATAGCTCCAAAAATTAAACAATGCTTTCACTGCTGTCTTGACTCTACAAGATGAAACACTCTTGAAGGGTGGAAATTGAGCGTCATCGTTTTCACCCGATTAATCGTTAAATCTGTACAAAAGGCAAAAATAATTCCCTAGAACTAAATGATTTTGATTACATTTTTTCTGGCATGTATGAATTTAGTGTGATGAATTTAAATTTCTTGTCAAGGGCACACCTTGGCAGCGTGCAGTTTCAAACATGCACCAAACTGTTTTATTCAGCCTTCTTCTGACTGAACAGAAATTTAAATTTAGATTTACTCACGATCACAAATAATTTATTTGCATGACTTTTCCGTGTACTTAAAAAAAAAGAAAAAAAAATCAGGATTGAAAATAACTGACCGAAATAATTTGTGCTGCTATCTCTCACACTGCAAGCCTTTGACTGAACGATCAGCACGGCCGCTGTGCAGTTCCCACCACCCGTCTCCTTCACACCCACTGACAAAAACCACCAAATTCACTAAAGTCACTGCAGGAAATATATCTTAATGATATGCAAATGGTATGTATATGGTGGCATGAGGGGAATGCAATTATGTTAACAGCTTAAGCGGTACTTGTTGTTATTATTATTATCGGTATGATCATTATCCCTAATATTTTAATTAGTGCAGGAAAGCAGAGCCTGAGAGCAAAGGAAAGGATGTCTGAGCAGAGGAAAGAGAACGGTGGATGGATGAAGGAGCGCACAGACGGACAGTTGCATGAATGGATCTAGAGGATTTCTAAAATATGTGAGTGCGGTTCCAGCTTACGTGCACTTGAGGAAAACACACACAGGTAAAGCAGCACATTCCACTGCTGATTGTCTGACATGAAAGTGTGTTTTTCCGTCTGTGTGTTTGCTCTCATGCTTTGCAGCTCTTCACCAAAACCTGGTCAAAAGTGGTCACTTTTATTACTGTCTAATTCAGAATCAAAAACAAGAGTTAAATGTTTCTAACCTGAATTGCTGTAAGTTCTTAAAATACACCACACTGTTCTGCAGTTGAAAGACCAGCGCACAGACTCTGCTCAGATACAGTGTGCAGGGTTGAGTCCAGTCTAAAATGTTCTGAATCCAGAGTTTGCTCTGGAAATCCAGTCATTTGATTCACAAGAAGAAATGCTCAATATGAAAGGCTGCTCTGAAGACTCACCAAACCTCACCAAAAGCCTGATTTACGACATTGCATTTCTCTTCCAAAAATAATGATTAAAAAACGTTACGGTGTTGGTTTTAAAATTATTATTAATGTTTCAATAAATGTAAAATTGTGCAAAAGGAATCGCTCTTTAGGCATTCGCAAATTATCTGTAACAAATTCAATCATAACTGAAACAAACTATCAAAAATCAGTTTCTTTAAATGATGAAAGACAAGTTAAAGTGGTGTTATTTCAACAGCTGCCGTCTTTACTTAAAAATGTTCCTCTCTATTCCACACACTGTGTAGGTGAGAGTCTGCATGTAACACACACATATACAGAGATACAAAGGTAAGACGGCTTCAAAGTACACCAAAAAAATGTCATGTTTTCTTTAAAAATGTCAATAATGTGTTTGAGAAAACACATCAGAAAATCATCCTGCATCAGCTCCTGCTTTGACTTTGTCCTTTCAGTTTCCTATCTCCGACTTTCTACTGTGAGGACACTTTAACTGAGGCTGTGATTCGGTGTAACTCATTTTGATTTATTTACTATAAAGCCAAGACCGCTTAGAACAAAAATACACTCAACATGTTGTATTTATTTCTATATATATTCACATAAAATCCTGGGATTAATTAACAGCAATGCAGATCTGACAGTATGAATGCCATTAGTGAATTCATACCTACATGCAGAGAGAGTGCAGTCCATCTGCTGGATTACACTCTTCACTTTAGAAAAATCCATGTCATTGTACTGTTTGAAAAGGGGTAACGTGTATATTTACTACAGTTTAATCTAAGACTTTGTTTGTCCTTTTGTGCATTTTCATGAAACGCACCTTTCACGGTACGCGCACAATAACACACACACACACACACACACACCGCTGTCCGTTCCGCCAATCAGTTAATCTGCATTTTGAACAGCGTCTTCAACATTCACCTAAAAGAGCAAAGCGCTGGCTAAAGGAGCAGCTCAGTGGCACTCGCTTGTTTGTGTGTGTGTGCGTGTGTGTGTAACTGTCTCTAATTCCTGTGCGGGGCCACACGCTGAGCTGCCTGTCTGAAATTCTACCTCCTCTGGCATTTAAGAGCGCAGCTCTCCCCCTTTCCTCCTCCCTCCTCTCTTATGGGCCCTTGTCCTCCCGTCTCTCCACGTTATTCCTGTAACCTCAATGCCCTGTTACCTCTCTGATTCTCTGCTTGGATGAACACACACATAAAAAACACAAGCACACAAGCATAAACACGTGCACAGGGGTACACACAAGTAGACCAACTCTGACTGAGGTGCTGATTTGTCCTGAGAAGAATTTGACTAAAAGTAAAACAATGTCTTAAAAAGAGAGAAAGTGAAGGAGAAACTGTATCTCTATGTTATCAATGAGTGTGTGTGTGAGTGTGTGTGCAAGTGTGTGTGTGCGTGCAGGTGTGTCAGTGTGTGTGTATGTCTCGCTCTCAGGTGGAGGGACAGAAATTCCGCTCTTCTACCCACTGAGTAAGAGCTGCTGTCCGGATACTGCAGCCACACATAAACACAAACACAAACACACTCACACACTCACACAGACAGTGAACGCGTGCTACCTGACAGCAGAAACAACCTTGACATGGTGCCGGCCACCTCCGCTGCATACCAGCACACTAACACACAAACACTCACACACACACACTCACACACAATGACAGACAATGAAGATGACAAGTTGAAGGATGGAGAGCAGGATAAGATTAAAAGGTAAAATTTACCTACTCTTGTTCAGAGTGCATTAAAAAACACTCGGATAACGGGTGTCCTACCGACTCCATCGGCGATACCGGGTCATTGTCATGTCAACCTCCTCCAGGGAAAAAACAAGAAAATTAAAAAAAATTAAAAAATCAAAGTTTTTATATCTCTCCTCTCTCTCCTCCTCTTCTTTCTCCGGTGTCCCTCTCTCTCGGTCCTTCCTTCCGCTTGGAGGGAGCAATACAATTACCAGGCTCTGCGCTGCCTGCACTGATCAGCTCTGCGTGTGTGTGTGTAGATGTGAGGAAGCGTGTGTGTGTGTGTGTGCGCCAGGGAGAGGGGGCTATAGGTACACACACAGCCAGCCAGCCAGGCAGTTGGGACGGAAAGCTGTGCTGCTGTCCTAATCAACGACTTAAAGCCCCGATAGCAGCTCATGAATATTAAGCAGCGCTTTGCATATGCAGTCCCTCAGGCCCCGCTTCTGCTGTGATTGGTGGACGCTTGGCCAATGGCTGCGGGGAGAGGCGGAGTAAGGGGTGGAGACAAGGAGGGAGAGCAAGGGAGAGAGGGAGAAGAGCAGGTGGAGAGGGAGGGATCAGACAAAGAGCGATAGAAGCGAAGAGAGAGGGAGGGAGGAAGGAAAGGAGGGAGTGGAGAGGAGAGGAGAAAGAGACAGGTGAGGGAAAGATTTAAAGCAAGACATCCCGCTTTCTTTCTTTCTTTCATTCTTTGTCTCTTTATCAGCCAGCCTTTCTGTTTCTGCCTCTCACATCAAGTCTTCCTCTAAAGTCTTTCTCCACTGGCCTCTGTTTCTCTCATCATGCACCTGCCACGTTAAGGAAAGAAAAGGGGGATAAAAACATTATTTCTTTTTTTGAACAAAGTTTAAGAAATACAAATCTGTCAAGCAAAGGCTAAACATTTGAGTTATATCATGTTTCAAAGCATATTTCACATAGAAATCACAGATGTGTGTTAGCTCAGCCGTAAAACACAAAATTGACCGAATCAAATCGAGAGAATTGCAAGATCAAAGGAAAAAGTGTAAGCTTGACCCTAAACCCTAAATAATGTGTCACACACACACACACACACACTCACACACACACACACACACGGTACAGCCGAGCCCATCACAGCTCAGCAGTAAAATACGGGATTATGGCAATTCCGAGGCCCTTGTCCTTTGTTGTGGAATGATTTGGGAATGATTGGGACGAGGTTTCCCCTGGTGCTCGCTGTTTTGTCGAGCTCCCCGCCGTCTTGTCACCTGCAGGTTGTGCGTTCCCAGTATTTCCGATATTTCTAACAACTTGGAATGTGGGGTATTGTCAGTGCGAGAAGGATTCTCCAGGAGAATTATCTCACCGCTCCGCGGTCTCCGAGAGAGGAGGAGACAGAGGAATGAGAAAAGAGAGCGTGAGGAGAGACGGAAGTGTCTTTTCTCGAAAAAGGGGGAAAATGGGAAACCCACAGGGAGACTCAGATCGGCTTCGCCTCTTTCGTTCTTTCTTTCTTTCTTTCCAAAATGTCCATTTTTTCAACCTGACTTTTCCAATGCTCAGAGACCCCTCCACACAGGATGGAGGGGGGAGAGAGAAGTGTGGAGGAGAGAGGGAGATAGAAAGAAATCGGAGGGGTGGAAAGGGGGGATGCAAAGATGAAAGAGAGTGGTTGTGATTAGCAGCTTTGGAAGAGAACAGATAATAAAACATTTCCTGAAACCAATCTCTGCTTTGATGTACGCGTGTGTGTGTGTGTGTGTGTGTGTGTGTGTGTGTACAACAGTAACTACAACCTCTTTCCCTCTTCCTTGCTCTCTCTTTCCCTCACACACACATCCACAAACAAGTCAAATGTTTCACACCTCTATATTACTTCGCTAAAATACCCCTTGTTCTCTAATGACGCAACAACGCAAAATGAGGATATTCATATTGGTGTTGTATGCTGATAAAGCATCCATGTGGAGCTACATGGAGAAGTCAAAAGGCTCTTTCCTCCAATGTCACGTTCCACACATGTCAGTGAGTGTGGTTATTACCTAATGGTTTTGACTCAGAGAGTGTGCAGCACTGAAATACACTGATAACATAGATAGACATGTATCGATGACAACATAACCAGGGCTAATAACTTTACTGCACATTTAAGTTGCTATATTAATTCAAACCAGCTGTGATACTAGAACTTGTTTTAGCGTGTGCATCATAAGAGGATGATGACTTGCTTTTTAGGGTCTTTGCAGCAGTTTACAAATATGCACAATACAGGAAATCCTTTTTAGGAGCGATGCAGACGACAAAGACAGGGGCTTATGTGACATTTGCAAGCACACAAAACACACACTCACTGACGAGCTCTACTTGGGCATACGTACATTTGCCATTTGTACAGAGGTGCATGTATTCAAACACATGTATACACAGATGCTATGAGGTTCATGTCCACAAGCGCACGCACACACACACACACACAGACTTATGATGTATCCAGGGGCTTATAAGCATCGACAAAGATGAGTGTGAATCAATGCTGCCGTCACTACTGGGCAAACAAATCCTTTACCAAAACCTCTGTCTCTAACACACCCACACACACACACACACACACACACACACACACACACACACAGATAGAAACACAAACATCTGCAATCTCTATATCTGTGTAGAAAGATGCATAGATGTAATGCTCAACATAATATGTATTGAAAAATAGTGAATCTGCTTGTGGGAAATTAATTATGAAATACACAAAAACTATCACATAAAAAATTGTTAAACAATGACAGGAGTTTCAGCAGAGATGCAAATCCAAATTCACACATTTCGGCGACTGCACTACAAACAAAAATATCTAAAAAAAAAATGCGATGAGTCTTTGTTGCAGTTTACTTTAGAAAATATTCAATAACACTTTTCTTAGTAGAATTTTGTAATTTATGAATGTATGCAGTCTGTTAGAAAATGATTTTTAGGACACCGACCAGGACACCAGTTTAAGTACAAGCAGCAGTGTGTTTGATAAAACAAAGGCATTAAAGTGAAATCTAAGGATCAGGTTTCACTCTGCATACGTGTGCTGAGAGATGCTTTAAAAAGCTTTTCTCTGTTATGTAAATGGGGAGGCATTGTTATGGAGACACTAGAGTCCGAGACTGTGCTCTTTAAAACTTGTCAACACATATGTTCCACATATGTTCCTGAGGCGTCTGAATTTTCTATTTGAAATCGATACTGTCCCAAAATCTCAGCTATTTTATCCGAAGCCTCAAACAACCTTAGCTCCATCTCTCCTTCTGCCTCCTCTTTTTCCTCTCTGACCCCCATCGCCACCCACCCCACCCCCGTGACTATTGATTGGTTCTCAGTCAGTGTGTATGTTGACAGTGACCCCTTTAGGCCACTGCTCTGTCTCGCTGGACAAACCTGAGTGCCACGCAAACCTCTTAAAGACAAAGCTATTACAGTAAAGGCCAGGGAAATACCCTGTGTGTTCGTGTGTGTGTGTGTACTCGTGTGTGCCGGCTACCTTGCAATCAGGTTCCCATGATTTGTACAACTGTGGATAAAATATCAACCCAGTCAAAATGCAGAATACAATCATAATTATTACGTTATACGTGCGTGTGAACAGGCTTGTTTGCACCGTCTTCCCACTCAATTACTATTTGAAGGCTGTTGTACACCACTGATCTCTCACTCTTGTCTATTGTCTGTGATTGTGTGTGTGTGTGTGTGTGTGTGTGTGTGTCTGTTTTGACCCTGTGGTGGCAGCCTGTTGACATCTGTGGAAGAATTATCCATTGCAACTCTCACTGACATCAATCACAGCACTCGATAGGCCACAGCAAGTTCATTCAGGGCAGTGTGTGCACGTTTATGTGTGTGTGCATGTGTGTGTCTGTTCTGGTCAAAACAGTCTTTAACAAATTCAGGAGGCGGTCACTTAAGCAGCCGACCTTAGGCCACCCATCGACATGAATGCCAGTTACACACACACACACATCACTTGACCGAGGCCACAACTGTAAACAAAGCTCCTGGACTGACTAATAGAAATATGATGCTGAAAATTAAATTGCACCTGGTGTTTTTTCTTCCTGACATTTAATGATAATTAGGTTACAATAAATCATTTCAACAAAGTAAAGCTGAAAGAAAACTAAAAAGGAGCCATTTGGAAATGTAACAAAGCACATAATGCTGAACTTGGCTTTTGGAAAGGGAAAGAGAGCTGCCAACGCAGGAGGGAAAGACAGAGAGGGGGAGGGATTATAGTTCACTACTAGCCAACAGAGGGAGCTATGGACTCTGGTCACTTTACAGCCAACTGCAGCACACAGACACATAGTTGTGTGTGTGCAGGAGTGTGTGTTTTTACATAGCGTGTAAGATTAAATCATCATAAATTTAAAAAATCATACTAATAAAAAAAATCACATATAGCATCCAATTACATCATAAAAACTAAAATCCTCTCACATACTCACACTTACACATCCACCTACCCACCCACCCACCCACCTAAACACACACACACACACACACACACACACACACACAGTTACATTGCCAGCAGGAACGGAAGAGATGGAGCTAAGTTATCTGATAGCTCTGTCAGCAGGTACAGCAGAACACAGTGTGGAAACGGCCAATTTTACCACAGACCCCCCACCCGGCCCTCCAACCAGCTCCCCACTGAACCCAGAAAGACAAAAAGAAGGTAAAAAGGGAAACAGAGTGTGTGTGTGTGTGTGTGTGTGGGAGAGAGAGCAGGACATAGCAAGAATCTCAAAGCAGGGAGGAGAAAGTGAGATAGAGACCTGAAGAGGCATCTCTGTCACCAAACTGTCCAATTGGGGTAATGGCAGTGAGAGGCTTTACAGTCACAAGCTGTTATTAGGTAAACACTACACTTTAGCTGCAGTTCATTTCAGGCTGTGTGTGACTTAGCCAGAGAGTGTGTATGTCTATGTTTTAGAGTATGTCACATTGCAACATTAGGACTTGGGGCTGTTAATAATTAACTTTTTAACTGTTAACCAATAATAAGAATTTTGACCAATTAATACTATCAGTTAAACAGCTCAAAAATGTTTTTTTTTAAATATAATATACTGGTGCTATGGGGGTAGATAATGATAGCAGAGTGCTGCTGCCCAGGCTGGAGTCGTACACCGCCGCCAGGTCAACACCATGATGTTGCTCCTGGGAGACAAGCACCCCTCAACAAGCTTATGACCCTGAGGCAGAGGTGGACACTTATATGAGAGCGGCCAGTTCAACTTCTGCCCAGTTAGCACAGGATAACACAACCACAGTGGCTAACATAAACACCAAGCAGTTAAACAGTCCCAACAGACTCGCACCAACAATGAAAGGGCTTGACTCCATTGTTGTGTTGTTAAATCCGTTGGGTAACATTAGCCGTGTGATGCTAACAGTTAACCCAGTCACCATGTGTGCGTGTATACAGGGCGGGGGGGACTCTCAACATCCCCAACGGAGAGCTTACACTCCCGTAGCAGTAGTGTCACAGAGAGAGACAGACAGAGCGCAATAGGGGCAAGGAGGCGCTAAGTGAAGCAATACTCTAAGCGTGTTGAAACAAGATTTCACCCATTTTCAATACTAAAAACAAACAAGCAAACAATTCTAAATTTCCAAATTTAGAATTAGATTTCTAAATTATAATCTCATCCCCCATCAGAACCTGACCAGGCTTTCTTAAGGTGAACTGTTATGGCTCATTTACACTTACACTTACATTTACATTTACACTCAAGTACCCTTTATGTACAAAACAAGATACGTCTGTTTCAAATGTTGTAAATGTATCTAAATGTATCTAAGGGTGGACCAGCTATTCTAATTTTAGTAACATTCTCCAAACAGATATTGAAGCAATGTCTCACATCCAAACCCAAAATTCATTCTACTGTTTGTAGTACTGTAACTGTTATTTAGTGTTAAATTACTGTGGCTGGGTTGTTTCTTTTTTAGTAGGTGAATTTGTTAATAGTGTTTTGTGTTTATTCATATTTATATATCTAAGTATATTGTAAACTGTTAAGAGTTAGGCCTGATGTTCAATTTCAAGTTTAAATTTGCCTTTGTGATTAAAAAATGTTGTTTATATAAATTAAATAAGTAAGTATTGGCACCCTTTTAATTTTAAAAGTATTATTTTATAAAAAAACAACAAAAAAAAAACAACCCTTGGGTGAAGAGTTTGCCTTGCTTTACACTCACTTGTGGACATTTGGTCCTCACAAAGATGAGAGTACATACATTCACACATCGTGCCACGTCGTAAGTCAGGCACACATTGCACACCTGAAGGCACTGTATACTGTATAATGTCCATTAAACCATAGCTAGCTTACATTATGCATATACTCAGTTAACACATGCTCACACACTAAGTAGCTAAGTAGCAGCTGAATTGAGGTTTTGAGTGTTTTATCTTCCACAATCACAGAGAGTGACAGACTCCGAGGCTGGGGACTGTTGTTTTGCATTGCGGAACATATTTATAGATGGTACGCATAGATGGTAAATGAGCATAAAACACAGGTGGAACCATTCAGTCTGGTGAGATTATCAACATTTTGAAGGCTTACAACAACACACCTACATAATACAGATGCCACATGCTGGTACAATAAAGAGGAGTGGTCACACTGGAAAACATTTTGAGATATCATGGCTTTAATTGCTACACCTACCTACTTAAATCTGTGCATGTGTTTGTGTGCGTGTGTGCAAGTGTGCGTGTGTGTCCACCCAGGAACCTCGAGGGAGGGAGGGGGCAGTGATGGTGATCCAGGCCAAGGAGAGAACACCAGCTGCTGGGAAAAGCTGCTGGGTTTAGGGGGCTTTCTGGAGCCTGTCACCAAAACTCTGTCTGGGTAACCTTTGCAGGAGGGTACATGGAAGTTACACACACACACACACACACACACACACACACACACGCTTGCATAGCAAACCAAAGCTTATGCAATCACGCATCAACAATCAAATCTCATTTCACGACGCACTGTATACAGTGCAGTGTGACAGATTCATGTTGCGGTGTGTGTGTGCAGTTTTATAAAAAGGCAGATGCAGTTAAAGAAATGAATGTAAACACTATTTAACTGCATAGACAAGCGATCTGGCACACACTAGCACACGTGCACTCAGATGCTTATAGTCTTAGGGGATGTATGTTGTGATTTCTTTAGAACAGAGTGCCGTGTGACAGCCCAGTTATTCCATACAAAGGTCAGGCAGGATTCACAGCTTCGAAGACACAGAGGTATGTGCGACACCCGGAGATACAGACAGATACTATACAGAGAGGGCGGAAGACAGAGATGTGTGTATAATAAGGTGACAAAAAGAGGGTGAGGAAGAGTCATATGGAGAAGGTGACCTTGGCGTTTATAGAAAGGAATCATTAACTTCCTCTAAACTATCATATCGTTTCACTATTTGAGTGTTACATAGAAATGTATTTAGACTTACAGAAAAGCACCGGTATATACTGTACATACACCATATTTTCTGTGTCCTTCAGAAATTATGTTACAGGTAAATGTGGTATGTGGTACAACTCACATCAAATTTAATTAATTACAAAAAGGACAGAAGATTTATTTCACAAAACAATAACACTCGCACATACACTAGGTCAGTTGGGCCCATTGTAAAAGAGGGGGTAATTGGGATCCTATGCCTAAGAAGTTGCCTGTTGCTACGGGACTGGGTCAGTTGCGGTCACCATCCTGTCAGTGGTCAGATTGAAGGTTGGCTGGACCGCACCTCATCAAAGAGTGAAAGGAGTGACCTCATCAAGCAGGGACAGAGAAAAGGGGAGGGCTTTGGGCTGGACTGGGGTGTAACCTCATCAAACGTGGACAGACAGGGCAGACATGATAGATGTCAACAGTAGAGCTGTGTGTTAGTGTGACTGTGACTGTGACTGTGACTGTGTGTGTGTGTGTGTGTGTTTGTGCGCACATGATTTCCATTCAGTCAATGTTCATTTTCTCTGCTGCAGCCAAATACTGTGAGCACACAGAAACACACGTGTATCCTCCTAGTCCAAGTGAGACTCCAGCTTCCATTCTACACTCAAAGTGTCTCCGTCTGCCTGATGCACAAAAACATCAGAACCAACATCTTTCTTTCTGTCTGTGAAACAGGCCAACAATCAACTGTGTTTATCCCTCTACCTGTTTTTGAGCAAAACTGTCTTCCCTTAAAGAACGACACCTTTGGTCATTTGTCGGGGTGTAACTATACATCCATTAGGGTCAATCCATCAATTCAATAATCAGCTATCCTGTTCATCATTGCAAAGTAACAACATTGATCCACATTACCATCTTTTAGATACAACTTTATTTTGAAACACGTCTGTGTCACCATCAAACAGTGCAGATATGGCATGCAGCCAAGAAAAAGACAATGAGGATATGTGCTCCTCCCTCTGGAATAAATCAGCAGTGTGGAGATATTTTGGATTTTGGAGAAAAGACGAGTCGACAGACAAAGAACATGCCACATGCAAACAATGCTGTAATTAGTACTCAAGAAACACAACGAACCTGGTCGGGCATCTCACTCTGCTAACTTGTTGGTCTTGCTACAGCAACATTGCTGCTCTGTTTTACCAACGTAAGGCTGAAATACAACTTACATCTAGACTGAAGTTCAACCTTATGGTTTTGTCAGGAGATGCATCGACTCAAACCAATGGCAAGTAAGAAAAAGCATAATACAATTAATGTACAAATACATGTGATTTGTTGAGCTGTAAGTGGAGGAAAAGTCCGCTAACTGCTAGTCTATTTTATGTACTGTAAAAGTGCTTAAGCTAACAATGGTGACTAGCAAAAAACAATTGTTTCCTCTATATGAACCTTGACAGTTATTATTAAGCCAATTTGTACACTTTTGTTAAATGTTCTTGTTGCAAAGCTGTGTTGTATGTGTTTTAGTGTAGTCATTTTAAAGCAGCTGAAACTTTGCTGCAATTAACCTGTTAAAATTATTGACGTTTTGTTTTTATCTTGTATGGCCAAAAGCAAAAGAGCTTCTTGTTTGTCAGTGAGCTGTGTTAAATGGCCATTTAATAAACTCATTCATTCATTCATCTTCTAACCGCTTCATCCTCTTGAGGGTCGGGTCGGGGGCTGGAGCCTATCCCAGCTGACATCGGGCGAGAGGCAGGGTACACCCTGGACAGGTCGCCAGACTATCGCAGGGCTGACACATAGAGACAGACAACCATTCACACTCACATTCACACCTACGGACAAATTAGAGTTATCAATTAACCTAGTCCCCAAT
>NC_065506.1:20114468-20181758 GCF_006386435.1 Epinephelus moara | reverse complement strand
AATCTGGGGCGCCGTAAACCTCCATTAGGTGGAGTTGTGTTGCTACCCCCTCTCCCCTGGGATCTCCGCAAGGGATGTGAGGACTCTAAAACTTCACCTGAGCCTCCCTCGGCATATGGGTGAGTAGATAATGGGTGAATTTTCATTTTTGGGTGCACTATCCCTTTAACTTCTTTACAACACTTACATGATATTTTGCTAAACGTAACGAAGTACTTAGTTGCCTTATCATTACTGCAACCTTTTCACAATGTTAGCCATGTGTTTAAAACTGTGACTGTTACCCATCATATGTGTCATTTTTGTATTGATCTTCTGTGACCAGTAGGGGCGCTAATTTAGGAAATGCTCTTGTGGCTTGTATTTGAGGGTAGGAGCAAACAAACCATGCGGCCGCATGGGTTGGAGGACTTGTTTTGAATACATCTTTAATTTAATGTCATTGAAAACAGAATGGAAATAACAAACATTTAGAGGGAAAAGACTATATGAAGTTTAAACACTGGGAAGTGGTGGAAAAGTTGCTGCATTGATGGAGAAAAGATGTGATAGAGGGGGACTAACGGACAGACAGACAAACTGAAAGTGTGTTTGGGTATCTAACAATAAAACATAAATATTCAAATCATCACCACAGCACTATTATCTTAGATTCTCTTGACCTTACGATCTCTCTGAACCTCACTGCTACCATCGCGCTCTCCCTCTCTCCTTCCCTCCCTCACTCTCATCCTCAGGTTTTGATATATTCCCAGGGATAAATTAGAACTGGGATGTAATTATACACACAGTGAGTTTTGCCTGGGTGAGAAAGCACTGAGTGTGTGTATGTGTGTGTGTGAATATGTGTCTCACTGCCTGTGTGTCTGTATAAAGCAGTGTTTTGTGTTGAAATAGGTGACTTCGGAGAGGTGCGCTCCTTTAATTACGCCGCTCTCAAACAGAACATGAGTGGGCTATTCCACTGGGATTAGTCGTCTCTCAATGCTGTCTCTTTGTTAACGCAACACACACTTAACACACACGCATACGCAGACACAAATGTATGCCTGCCAAAAAAGCCCATCTCTCCAATAGTTCAACACTCAATTTATTCAAACTGAGGTGCAAGCCAAGTGAATAATTCCACTACTAATAAAGACGGTAAGAAAGAGAGTGCGTACAGAGGAGATGAAGGGGGAAAAGGGATTAAACAGCAAAGGCAGAGGAGGGAGGAGTAAAGGGTTAAGAGGAAAGGTAAGCCTACGGAAAAAAAAGAAAAGATTTTCAAGGACAACAAAATGTGAAATCGAACTCAACATCAACTGGCAGTTTCAAACTGGTGAACATGGATATTTGACTTGTACCAGTTGTGTTTGAGTGTGTGGGTTACAAATATGAATTTAACAGCAGGTCAACATTTATTAGACTTTAAGTTTCAGGAAATACAAATCCAATATTAGTATACGTCCGCCAATGAATAACAAGAAAATTTTAGTATCATAAGTGTGTCTGAGGTGACGTAGAAACAGTGTGGCCATTACACATTTACTGCCATTATCAGAAATAAAGTCCCTTTTTGAAATGTATAATGCCCTTTTTGTCCTTTTTACTTCAACAAACAATTTAGGGATGAATGACAAAACAATACTGACACAAGGTCCATTTGTCAATAGAGCTTGTTATCGGTACCTGATACCTTTAAAGTATCAACCAAAAGTAGTAGATTACCAAGTAGTATCGAAATCTCCAGTCAAACGATACCTTTTGATCCTTTTTGCATTTGGGGTCTAATCCCGCACTGCCCCCACTTCCTGCCAGATCAGCAAACTGTCTGTTGCTTAAGTCTTTCGAGCCTCTCTGCACGACGACCTGTCAGTTCAACATCTGCCAGGTTAGCACGAGCAACTGTCCCAGCTGCAGAGATCACAATACTGCAGAAACAGCTACAACCCATAAACTCTGTGGTGTGTAGAAGTCCGCTGCAATGTATGTGGCGGAGCTGGCAGTTTGAAACTTTGGCTACACAACATGCCACTCCAATCATATTACAGGCATCAAGTAAAGTACTCTACTGGCATCAGTGTCACATTAAGGGTACTGGTATTGGTACTGGTGTTGTGCTTGAATAAATGATGACTAGCCCCATTAGTCACTGTTCTGGAGCTTTCAATCATATCTCACATTTTGCCCACTGTAGTTTTGATAGAACTTTAGATAATAAAATTGCTGGGTTTTAAGTGCAATAAAGACTTAAAGGCTTTTCAGCATAAAATAATGTGTACTTCCTAAAAAACATATTAATGTTAAGTGTTAATGTAAAAAAAATAGGCAAAATTGGCCAGTATATTCTTAGAAAAATAAAAGGTTGGCGGTGGTGGTGAAAAAGTCCATTGGACATCACAAAATGAAAGGAAAAAGGAACACAGAGGTCTCTGGAATTACATTAGAAATAGCTTTCAAGCACCTGAGCAGGTGGGCTACTGTACGTATTTGATGCTAGATGATGTGGCAGAAAAACGAGGCACTGTAGCAGTAAAACAGATAAAGCCAACCAGTGTCCAAACTGACATTTCCATGTAAATCTGTAAATCTGTTTAGTGTGCTACAGATGACTAGCTAATATGCTAGCTGGCCTGCAAACTGAAATCGGCAGAGTACTTGTTTAGCAAGCTTAAGTGTAAAGGAAGCCACATTTGTGCTTATAGACTCGGAGGAGACATACGCCAAAGAAATATATTAGGCTGCTTAGAGGAGTAAGGCATTATGCAAATGCAGTTTACATTGTTTGGCTATGAGCAGAGAGTTTCTCTTTCCACTTAAAGAGAGCCCAGGAACAACAGCCTAGTTATCAAGCCATGACATTCATGTGAGAAGAGCATGATGACAAAAGCAGCTAAATGCTCAATTAACATAAACATCAAATCTTAACGAGCCAGCTAGATCTCCAAGTAACAGAAACCTCCAGAACCTCCCATTTTACTTGTTTGATCCTTGGTTAAACACCAAGAAACACAGCCATAACCATCGGCACTGTTGGTTCCGAGGAGGGAGGTGCGGGACACTGTCATCAGAATGTTGAGATATAGGCCTATATCCATGTGTTACCATTCAAAAAGTGAAGTCAAGCCTCACTTAGACCCAATTAATATTCCTTTTATTTTTCTTATATTCTCTGCAGGATACAAGTTGCCTGAATCTCTAGGCACAACTGCTTCTGAAACAGAAGCAATAAAATACACATTTAGATCCCACTTCCAGTATTTGTCAGTTGTTGCCATCAACATGAAGAGCTTCATTCAAAGTTCAGGCTGATATTTATCCTTCTGCTGTTTGCCTGTTACTACTTCTGTCTGTGCCTGTGCTGCAAGATGGAGAAAATGAGTTAATTTGTTATACTAGATGGATGATGTTATTGCATCCAAAGAGTAAAGGGGACTACAATAGTCGACACTGCAAGATACACAGAACATAAACACACTCCACTTCATCTGTGTCTGTGTCTAATGACGTGTGTGAGTAATTACTTTAAAGCCAATGTGTGCGGGTGTTTAAGTGTCTGTGCTCATGTATGTTTTTATCCGGGCCTTTGTCTGTGTCTGTGTCTGTGTCTGCAATGAGTGTGTTTAATGGTGTGTGTGGAAATAATCACTTAATCGTCGCGCTGCCTCCATTTGAAAAGTGTGTGTGTGTGTGTGTGTGTGTGTGTGTGTGTGTCTTGGTGCTATGTTTTCACTGTAAAAAATGCTGAAAGATGCAGACATAAGTGGGAAGGTCTGGAAAAGGAAGGGGTTTAAATAGTGAGAATGATTGGTGAGAGGAAGAGAAGGGAGAGATTAAAGTGGAAGAAAAGAGAAAGGGGGAGTGAAAAGAAGGGACAGAGACTGAGGGAGCACACAGGTGGAAAGAAAGACCTCTACCCTTTATCTCTCTCTCTAATTCTCCACAATAACCCTGCCTTCCAATGTTGCTCTCCAAACCGTCGGCCTGTGAATTTATAGTTGGCCCAATGATTGCTTCTTGGGCCATGATGGCTGTAAATTGCTTTGCCATTTGGTAAATGTTGGCAGTTAGAAGGTATACAAGTAATTATTTCCGCTTGTGCTGATTGAGACATAATTCCAAGACGAGGCCCTGGAAAAATGACAGCATTTTGAAACAACTCTGTTTTAATTTCCCAGCATTCCTAATTAGAATCTGTATGAACACGGGGAGTTTTTTATGTGGTTTCCTCCAATGGGGCCAGAAATAATTAAACTGTCAAGGGGAAATAAATACGTATAAACAAGGCATAATTTTTACAGCGCGCAGCACCTTGTCAGGCCATGACTTTTTGTGAAGAAAAACAATGTGGGGAACAATGCAGGGGCATAGAGGACACACTGAAAGCAAAAACACACACACACACACACACACACACACACACACACTGTATCTATATATAGAGACCTACTCTTATCTCAGATGGATCATATGGATGGATGGATTTTAGTCCTACTTTAATTCATTAGAATTCCTCTGTCAGTCTGAAGTTTCCTCCTTTGAGAGACAATTAACTTTTGGGAATGAATTTGAAATATTAAAATAATCATCTGCCCAAAAACTTAAAAGTATCACTATGCAATATTTTTACCTTAAAACAACAGCTTCAACATCATTTCCATGGCACACTGACTTGTAATAGGGAGAATGGTGCCTCTGTCATTCCCACTCTGTGCCCCAAATGCCTGCTCTTGAACTGTGCAACTCTGGTGAGTGTGTCGGGTCTCCTGGGAGAAGAGTGTAATGCTTTGCAGCACTACGGCACACACCACCAGCTAACTACGGGAGGCTAGCTCCGTTTCCTCTCTTTTATTACAACCTTTAACCCCCTTGTGTGTTTGTAATTGCAGACTTAAGTGGTATATACAAAGTGCATTGTCACAATAAAGTTGGTAAAAAAGAAAAGCTAATGCATGAATGAATGCATGAATTCAGCTTTGTAATTGAGCAAACTATACTGTCCTGACGTAAACTGTAATGGTCTGTCTCTCAGCAAACAAGAAAACAATATCAATCCGACAACAGAATGTACATCCCTGCCAATGTTATTTATGAAAGACTGCAACTAGACTGTAACCTTACCTAACCTCTCTGTTGCATGGACTTTTGTAGTTTATCCTGGTACCAAAAGTCACATTCAAATGCTTTGCAAACTATGTATGAAAGCTGAAAACACTGGCAACATTTCAGCAAAACTAAAACTTTGTCATTCTTTTTATGTTTGTGTTCATCTCAGATGTCACAATAAATAATACTATGTGGAGTGATATTTTTTTTATAAAATCCTGTAATATTACTCTACCCTGTCAGTCAACATGGGTACTTAGATTCTGACGTCATATTTGCTGGTTTCAAATTCTTTAGCTTGTCAACAAATGCATGTGTACAGCTGTCCATGACACTCCATGAGACAGGAATGACACCGATAAGGTTAAAGCCTAAGTTGCAATCTTTCATAAATAACATTAGCAGGGATGTACACTCTGATGCCAGATTGTCGTTATTTTTTTCTGTTAGGCATGTGACAGATCACCATAGCTTGCGCCAGGAAAGTAAGAGAGTTTGTAACCCTGCAGGTGCAATTTGTATTTTTAACAGTGCTGTTACACTCTGAAACTGCATTGTATTTTTAACAGTGCTGTTACACTCTGAAACTGCAGGGGTGCCAAAATTACAACAACAACAACAAAAAAAATCTTGCACAAAGCTGCTCTAAAATTTAATGTTTATGAGAATTTATTGTAACCGATCAAAAAAATGGACAGTCATCAGCTGTGATATAACTGTACTGTTGGGCACCTGGTGGCTTAGTGGGTAGAGCAGGCGTCCCATATACAAAGGCAATGTCCTTGCCGCAGTGGCAATGGGTTTGATTCCAGCCTGCTGTCCTTTGCTGCATGTCATCCCCTCTCTTATCCCCTTTCACTCTTAGACTATAACGGCAAAAAGCCCCTGTTAAAACTGTTATGCATACAATATAATAGGGATGTTCCGATGCAGCTTTTTCACTTCCGATCCGATACCGATATTACAGCCTTGAGTTTTGGCCGATACCGCTACCAATCCGATCCAAGCGCGTATTATATATATTCACTTATTTTGTTGTCAATCATGTTAGAAAAGGTTTGATCAAGCGATATTACTCTAACAAGAACAACTACTTAATCGGGTTAGTTAGAATGATCCACAACAGTTGGTATGAGAAACTGACCTGTTTATTGTTAACAGGGTTAAATAAACAAACTTTAAACTTGAACATTAACATTAAATAAAAAATATAGCTGGTTTGCTTTGGCTGCTTTGGCCCCTTAATAAATAGAAAATAAATCAACACAAGAAATCTTAAAAATGTCTAACATTGAAATTAAAATAGCAGCAAGACTCCACACACTTGTGCTTTGGCCCCCTAATGAATAAAAAATAGATTAACACCACAAGACATTGTTGACATTTATCAAACAATGCAGCCTTTCCTTTTCAGTTATTTTTGTAGTGTCAGTGCCTGGTGCTGCTGTTTTCTGTGTGTCTGCATGCTGGCTTGGTGGATTGATAGTAAGTGCTGGAGCGGATCACTGGAATGGACTGCTTGAATCGTGGAGCGCTGGGCTGGCCGGAAAACCTGGATCGGAGTACTTGGATCGGCATTTTTCCATGCAGTCCGATCCGATGCACGTTTTTTGCTAATATCGGCGGCTGATACCGATCCGAATATCGGATTGGGACATCCCTACAATATAACCATAACTGCAAGAACTTGTGATTTTCTTTAACATTGAACTTAGCCTGCTGCCTCCAAGACCCTGATCTGTAGAAGTGGCAGAAAATGAAGGGATTGATGAGTGTGTAGGTTGTTATGTGAGAAAGACTTTTTTTTTTTTTTACTCATTTTGACCTTCTTAACATAATATCTAGTGAGAACTAAGACACAACAAACAAACAAAAAGTTTGACTGCTGTCCACAAAAAAAAGCAGAACACAAAATCATAGCACAAATTAAAAGATGCAGTTGTAGCACACTGTCTGCCATTCAATGACAATAGAGAGTGAGCGATAATATGAGGGCAAGTGTGAGAAAGATTTCTTCACTGGAGTAATAGCTACTGTGCTGTGACACTCAACACCACTTACACGGCAGTGACAAATAATACAGCAACAAATTACAAGATGCACGTACACTTGGAGATCTCATTGTTAAGCACTGTGAATTCACACACAAGCAGAGTGATAACAGCACTAACATATGTAACCAAGCACAAAATGTTCTGCATTATACCAATTTACAGAGGTAACGTTTTCAAAAGACAAGCCTGTATTGTAGAGCAACATGTTAAAAAACACATCTCACAATTGAGCCCTGGTTTTGTGAGTCACCCTCCCAATCGCTGAGAGTTGGCAACACTGGGTGGATTAGAGGCTATGGATCTCTTGTGCAGGCTCACAGCGAGCTCACACTGATAGGGAGAGCTAATGGAGATGCATTCGAACTACAGTTACTCAATTACAATCTGACATCAGCTTGTAGACCCCAGCTTTGCCTGAATACACACGAACACACATGGACACACGAACACACACACAGAGTAAGTGGTTAACACACTACAGCCTAAATGAATCTCGTAACACAGCAGATATCACAGGCTTCATCAGGCTCTCGGTGAAAGTGGTTATCAGACAGAAAGTGTATATTCTGGTGCTAACCTGGTAATTCCATTTACTACCAAGCGTTTACCTGACATTTTTATCTAGCGTGTCAAACAATAAATTGTACAAATTGCTTAAAATCCTTTTTTTTTGCCAACACACAAGCAACCAGATAGGACAAGTAAAAGAGGCCCCACAGCAGCAAAGGTAAGGTGGCCTGTTAAGATCATATTCTTAAAGATAACACAGAGCATTCAAGTTGTGTCTTGACGTTGACATAATTTCCTTCACCTGACCCTACATAAAAAACACCCGAATTATGTTGTTGTGTTCAGTTAGCTGATGGACTACTAAACTACAGATTGAAATACACTAAAATACTTGCATGCCTCCAGTGTTAACACTAGATTCTGTTAAAAATAAAATATTATGTCATGACCAAATTAAGGTTGTTTGCTTTTGGGTTCTCTCTCAAAAAAAAAAAAATCAAAGGGACTTTTCCACTTACACAGTGACATCCATTATTACAAGTTCTAAGAGCGGGGCTCGAGTGTGCCGACACACACATACACATGTAGTCTACATGCCTCCGCAGACTAAGGTCAACGGTGCGCTCAGATACAAATGATTCTCATCTAATATTAATAGGATATGCTAAACGGTAACACAGAGGCAGCACAGAACAGACCAGCCTCTCTGAGTTGAGTTGAGTGCGTGTGTGAACACATGCATGTGTTTCCCTGCTGTGCAGAGAGAATGCTGCTGGGACTGAAATAAAATTCAAGAATAATAAAACTCACCATGTTAACATTCAGGTATAATATAAGTATGCATGTTAATATTTTGGAAATAGTACAGCCAACCAATAGTAACACTGTCCTCACCAGAGAAACAACAGTATTGGTTGTGTGTTCAAACACTTAAAACAATTGTATGGGGTAATTTAAATGTTTTATGTTGTCCTGACAGGTGACTGGCATTTTGTAACCATTTGATTGATAACTGTTGTGATCTCAGAAGTAAAGGTGGAAGTAGCTTGATGTAATGGTGCAGCAAATACTCTTCAAATTGTAAATGTAATGAAAAGTGCTTTTATAAATGTTTTAAATTACGTGTACTTACATAAGCTAGTACAAACCAATTTCAACCAATAATATCATGACATCCATCCATCAATCAATCTGCAGTTTAGCTGCACAGAGCTAGTTAGCAAGCTAACAGTAGCAAGGTACATCAGTGTGTCTTCATGTCCCCAAAATACCATGGTTACAGCATGCGGGCTGGAATTTATTCTATTGCGGAAAGTGGTATCTGTGATCTCCAGATTATGCACAAGGCCTTTTACAGTGGACTTCTTCAGCAACTGACATTACAAAGAGCACACAATTGACTTTGTCTTTCTGTCTCTCCCTGACAATTAACACTATCCCCTCAGTGTTACACCGCCAGGGCCTTGCTGATGTGCCCACTTTTCGACAATCAAACCATTGTTTTAATTTCCAAAACGATGGGCCTCATTCACCAATATCTTTTTTTTTTTTTATATACTCTTGAGAAAAGTCTTAAGAAAGTCTACAACAGATTCATGACTTGTTTTTAAATGGCAGAATTGTTCACATCTGTGTTCTTATTACAATGAACCCCACTGTCCTCAAAAGTTGACAGCGAGTGCCAGTTGATCCCCCTTAGCATAAAGGGGCATGAGACTGCAGGGCGGTGTGCACACAGGGAGACTCAAGCTGAAGAAAAGTTGACAGAATTAAGTCAAGAATGGCTCCGGACTCCAAACATAAAAAAAAACAAACAAAAAAAACAAAAACTTTTGTTTTGAAGTGGTCAGAAGTGGATATAAAGTAACACAAACAGATGCATGGGATGCTATAAATACGCTGTAATCAACCACCCGACCTGCAAACCGCAAACTCTATACATTATAGTAGCACAACTGTCAGGACTGAGGACAGAGATGAGTGCCACGGTGCTCTCCAAGCTTATGTGTGTCAAGACGGAGACAGAGAGCTGCGGAGAGAAGGCGAAGGTAGACTCATGCAAGGTTTCTGTAAGCAAGCCTATAAATTGAGTACTGCGTTAGTTCAGGCAGGACAGAATGTCAAGATCAGCTCACATCCCAGCTACATCAGCTGATCTCAAACAGCCCAGTCAACTGATGGAGCAGCTGACTGATGGAAGGGAGTCAGCTGATAGATCATGATTCCTTTCAATGTAACCATCTCATTCAGGGCACCCTATTTAAACTGCTCTGGCCTGCCTACTGTTGCTGCTTCCTCTGCAAGCCGCTCTGCAACCCACCTCCACCCCAGCTCCTCCTTTTCATGCTGTGTCTGACTTATCAATGTCATTTCTGTTTGTCATTGATGCTGCTCTGTTCTGTTCCCAGGGGTCTTTGCTGCTGCTCTCCCTGCCTTAGGCTTTTCATGTAGGCACATGGAAGGGCAGGGAGGTTTACGCTCTCTGCCTGAGGCTTTCCATGTAGGCGCGTGGAAGAAGCTTTCTGCCTAGGCCTGAGGAAGGGCAGAGAGGCCCCAGAACAGGGCCATACCGCCAAATATAATACTGCAAATGAAAATAACTCAATAACTCAATAACTTCTTTTCATTTTTTTTCTCGCCAGCCCGATTCAATAGTGTTTTTTTTTAAAGACTATAATGCTTTTCGGAAAATAATCAAAATAATAATTTTTAAAAATCTAAAATGTTAATATTTCATAGTGATATAAATTCTATAATATTACACAACTGTAAATTGAAGACATGCCATTACCAATTATTTTTCACAAACATGTCAACTCAAAATGTGTGCGTCTCTAAATTACGTTTCACTCGGACTTTAAAGAAGGATGTCAGAGTGGACATTGGCTTATACAAAGTGTCCTGCTGTGATACCTGAAACCAGTGCTCAAACACCTTAAAAATAATATGGTCCTGCCAATAGGGATGCTAAATCAGAAAATACTCATATGGGTCATTTAAGCAGGAAGGCCAAATGACGTATTCTCATATGTACATTTTAA
Organism: Epinephelus moara; assembly: GCF_006386435.1. NCBI lineage: Eukaryota > Metazoa > Chordata > Actinopteri > Perciformes > Serranidae > Epinephelus > Epinephelus moara. Next base: position 20,171,065 of record NC_065506.1, on the reverse strand, counting down.
GACTTGTTACAAGTAGCTAAACTCTACATGCTGAAATTACAATAAAATTGAAAAATATCAAGTTAAATTTCAAGACTCAAACTTTTTCTGTCTTGATTTTAAAATACATTTCAAAAATTCCTTTGCCTTGATTTAAGAATGAAATAGCCTTACGATACTGAACCTTATCTTCTTCGCTGATAATCATAAAATGATGATGAAACTAACTAAGGAGGAATTCATGTAGACTGTATATAAACCTGTATATAAGCATAATGCAATCAAGGAAGCCAAGACTGCGTGTGCCTCCTCTGCTCCCTGCCTCTTTCTGTGTCTGTACTCTGTGTGTGTGTGTGTGTGTGTGTGTGTGTGTGTGTGTGTGTGTGTGCGTGTGCGTGTGCGTGTGTGTGAAACAGTCACCCATTCTTTGAAACAAAAACAACCACTTAGGCATGAACAGCAGCGCTTGGGAGACATCAATATTTCAGTCAGGTGTGTCGAGAAAAAGAGAGAGACACAGAGAGAGGGAGAGAAAGAGAGAGAAACATGAAAGCAGGAACGAGGGGGGGACCCTTGCCATTCTAAGGCATTCCCATGACTGACGGAGAGAGGGCTGTGTGTGTGTGTGTGTGTGTGTGTGTGTGTGTACATGCCTGTGTGTGTGCCATTCCCCCATTCTCACCCCACCCCTACACTCACCATTGTGTGTACCACCTCTGTCACCTTTCCTCTAATCAGGAGTTTAAATCAATGACGTTGTCCAAAACTATAATTGCCACTCCTTAAACTGCTTCTCTCGCAATATGCTTTCACCAAGAAACCACTCGGCAGCAGAAATACGCCTCTGCGCGTGTCGGTGTGTGTGTATGTGTGAGCTGGATTAAGAGTATTTTCTCATTACGGCAGTGTCTGAACGAGTAGAAAGTGCTTCTCACATTGTTTTACAGCATCCTGAAACCTCAAAGCTCAGCACTAAGCGGCATAATATCCTGTAGTCCCACACAGATGCCTCGGCCTCAAACTGTGTCGTCACGAATTGTTCATGAGCCAGACGTACTGGACGTCATCTATCAGACTTTTTCAGAATGAATTATTCCGAAGCAGTGCCACGTGCACAATAAAGTTTCTGGGAGACAGATTTGCTGGGGCATTTTACCTGAATTCAGAGCTGGTCTTTGTGAGTCCAGACTGTCACTCAGGTCATCTGAAGGACCCACCTACATGAGCTGTGTTCTTCTGAGGATCCAGCCACTGAATTTGGATACAGCTCGTAGTTCACGTCGCATGGGAAATGGGCTGCATCCAAAGCAAACTACTATGCAAGGCACTGACCATCGGGAGCATTTGAGGTCTAGTGTCTTGCTTTAAGACACTTTTACATATGGACAGGAGGACCTGGACACACAGGACACATGAATGCTGCACATGTGATCAAGTAAAATACTGGCTTACGAATGAATAAAGATGGAAAACACCTTGAAGAAATATGTGTTACATTACAAGTCAAAGCAGGAGCTGTAAAACAGAAACTTCAGATTCTGAATCCTGAACTCTAAAACTTGAATTTGTTTTTCTAAACTCAGCCCAGACGATGTTTCAGAGTTACAACACTTCTATTAAACAGCCCCTGTTCTACATATACACTTCACATTATACAGCATATACCTGAGTCCTCACATTTATTCTGTTAACTGTGGTTACACTGATCTGCATATGATGTACATGCCTCCTGTGCCCATGTGTGTGGCAATGTCTTAAATACAATAAAATACAAATCCAACCCACACTAATGTCTGATGTGCAGTAGAGACAACACTAAACTGTTGTTATTGTGGCTGCTCTTTAAACGTGACAACCAGACTTGCTCCAGAGATTTTGAGACTGGCAACTACCCTGCTACTGTGTGTGTTTGTGTGTGTCGGTGTGTGTGTGTGAGGGTGTGCGCTCGGACTTTAGCTGCCAGTCTGTGTTAACCTTGGCTGATGTTCCATTAACCAGAGACAGGGGTTTCCTTAACCTGACAATGCACTGACAACAGGAAAACACACACACACACACACACACACACACACACACACGCGCGCCACACGCACACACAGACCAATGAAAACACTTTTGTAACGTGCACAGACACAAACTGTTTGTCAAGCGAATGAAACAACACTAACTGCTCGCACCTCTATAGAAATGGACCCTGATGGTTAAACGGATAGATAGATGTATAGACAGATAGAGATGAATTATGGTGGAGAAAAAGATGGAGGAGAGAGAGAGGTGAGAATGACAATAGTGGCAAGATGCCTGATTCTTCCTGCCTGTCTAACAAAAAGAGGGACAGAAAGCTAGAAAGAGATGTAGAGAGAGAGACAGACAGAGAATGAGCAAGACAGTGACAGAGGGAGAGAAAGCAAGGTGGAAAGAGAGATGGAAATAGAGATGGAAAGAGAGATGTCTGGTTAACAAGGTGCTGAGCACGACAAGCCCTGGGGAGTCCACGCTCCCTTACCCTCTAAGATTAGATATCTCTCTCTCTGTCGATCCCACTCTCTCTCTTGTTGCGACACAAGGGGAACATGCCACTATCACAGGGGGACGCCCCGGGAACCATCGCTGCCCCCCCCTTTCTCTCTCCCTCTCTGCTGTCTGATATAAAATCACTCTCTTTCTCTCATCCCTCTTCATTCTCTTTTCAGCCTCCCCCTATCTTATTGAATTTGAACATTTTGTTTATTTGTGCAGCAGCTGTAGTGATGAAGGGACATTAAATATCATGTAAATCACATGTCTGGAAAGAGGGTGTCATATGCTGTGCAGATTGTAAAGCCATTTGTGACAAACTTGTGAAACATAAATGGAATTTACTTGACCTGACTTGACTGTGTTAATATCTGAAATATACAAGAAGCTTGCTATCAGCTCTTATCATATGGTGCTTACTAGGCCTGCCCCCAACTACGAATTTTCCTAGTCGTCAAATAGTCGTCATTTAGGGCCATTAGTCGACCAGTTGCCCGTATGTTTACGATGTTGATTTAATTAATAAATATATATTTTGGGCGGGGCAACACAATGGTTTGAGTTCAAGGTCTGAGAAAGAATAGTATTAGTAACATTATTAACACTGTGCTACATTACAGAGAAATACAAAACCGTACTAATGAACCTTCATTAATATAGGCCTATATTTTATCTACAAGTGCACGTCACACACTGAGCAAGCTGCCTGTTAATGACGCTGTTGGCAAAGCAGTAATGATTGTGCTAAGTGGCTGATGGACATGTAGCTACTTACATGTTTCAGATGATACGTCATGTTTGCAGTCAATGAATGATAGGCAAATGTTTGCCTGCAGAGTTTTCATATCACCTTGGGTTCATCCTTCACCTTCCCACACTTTGGATATCCTGCCCGACATATTATTAACTAACCTGTGGAATAACCGCAAGCAACAGCCCTGTAAATTAGAGGCCATATACCTGTGCGTCCTGAAAAGCCTTGAAAACATGAGGTCAGGCCATGGGTGCTACTCTTGTGTCTTTTTTTGTGCCTTCCAGGCCCTGTTTATAAGTGTGTTGGCCTATCATCCATTGGACAGATGTAAAGCTTTGGGTAGCCCTGCACTAAAATGATCAACTTTTCCATATTTATCACAGACTGAATATTGACGGAAGAAGGGAAAGATATCTGTCAGCTATGACTGGTTTGTAACGTGACTTGTGTCTGACTGCTGAGCGTGGCCACTTCCTGTGTCTGTCCTTTCAAATTAAATTCCCACATGGTCCAGTCAAACAGGTTTTGACTTATTTCGACAAGGCGCAGCTCCTCATAAAGTTTCAAGTAAGACCAGTGAAATCTTGCCGACTAATGACCTTTGTGGTCGACTAATGTTTGGTGGACTATTGGGGGCCAGCCCTAGTGCTTAATAAACATCGCAGAAGGCAGATGGAGCTCAGTGATGTGTAGAAAAAATGCTTTTCACCTTTTCTCTCTCTATTTAGAGCTGTTCACCCCAACTGTATCTTAATTTATGTACTTGGTGTTCTGATTAGTTTTCCAAGAGTGAAATCTGGATCAGGCCCAACATTTTAATGCACACACACAACTGCCTCACAGTGTAGTAATATGTGTATAAGCGGTTTCCTCTACCTCTCTCTACTACTACCATTCTCCACCCTCCTGTTCTTGTCTTCCCTTTTCCTTATATCCTCTCTCTCCCCCTTCCTACAAACCCGTCTCTCGCTCTCTCTCTCTCAGTTGTTTGACACCTCTCTCCCACCTGAGCATCTCTATGTGTCAGGACAAATTGGCCGAGACTCACATCTTTCTCCCTCTCCCTCTCTCCCTCTGTCTGCTCACAACTCAACCGGAGAGAGGGAAAGAGAGAACAAGAGACAGAAAGGAACAGAAAGAGATTGATAATGTGTGGAGAGTGTGGGTGGGGGGGGCAATATGTATCAGAGGGGAGAAAAAATGCTATGATAAAACATAAAAAGAAAAAGAGGGAAACAGTGACCAAAAGATAGAGAACAATACAATACTTTCACCTTCTTTCCAGTAGAATGGGAATGTCAGGTGTCTACTGTAAGAAAAAAAGAAAAGAAAAAAAAGAAGCAAGCAGCAACCTCTGCGACTGAAAAATGAAGTCAATGTAGCAGTGCCAAAAACTGCAGTTCACTGAATGGCCACTTGAGGCTGGCTCCAAAACAGAGTAAATCCTCAAAGACCCCCCATGTTAAAATGCCCAGCTTTACAGTAGAAATAAACATGTTTACAGCATGGTACAAAAAGTGGTTTGGGTCTCTATAGCTAATTTTTCATATAGCTAACTGTACAGGGGGTTTAATTTTTATATAACTCACTTGTTTACATTTTATTGAGGCTTAAAGTTATAAATAATTAAGGGCAGGGCCGCTTTGAGTGACAGGCTGAATCAGGTTCACCCCTGGCTCCTCCACAGCTCAACCTTCTCGTCCAAATTTGGTCACTTTTGGCTCCAAAAACCGCGATAGCAATGGCAGAAATGCCAAACTCAAAGCTTCACAATGGCAGTCCACAAACCAGCAGATGATGTCACAGTAGCTACGTCCATTATTTTATACAAAGGCAGCAGCGATTTCCACAGAAGTCACGTGTACTTGGTACAAACACTGGAAATGTTACCAAAAAGCACTAATTAAGCAAAATGCTAATTAGAATTTTTCAGTGGGGGAGCCTTGCAAGAAATGTTATTCACATTGCACTTTTAATATAAAGTCATAGAAAAGTGTTTTAAAATATTAACTTAAGACTGCACAAAACCATAAAGAGTGCCTTATACATCTGTAGCCATAACATTTTTGGTAGGGTACCTTTGGAACCAAAAGTAACCCTTCCGACATGGTACCTAGATCCTGGCGTTTCCACCGCAAACGGTAAAATGTGGGCAGGGTTGTTTTCACTCACTGTATTTCCTCATTACTGGAGACACAGTACCAGATCTGTATGCTAGGTACCCCAACAGAGGGCTGACCAAAAATGGGGACGTATGGAACTGTTCCATTGGTACCAAAAAAGCGTTCCGAACTGAACTGAGCCGTACCAGACTGCTTGGTGGAAACGGGGCTTATGCTACCTATGTATATTATAGTACCTTTCAGTTTGACACTGAGTAGTATCACCACATTTTGTATCCAACATTTCAGAATGTCCGAAGCCATTTTTAACAGCTGTACGCTTGTTAAAGTAAACCAGTTGATCTTGTGCCCACTGGTGTGTACTGGGTTTATGCTTTGCCAATGTGTACACTGTACGTTCACAACAAATAACAAAACTTCCACAGTTTTGCTGTTTTTATAGAGCTTTTCTAAATGCTACATTTTGACATCACATCACTTTATAATTAGAAAATCAATACTTGGCTGAGTTAAGTGCTGCCAAGTGCGTATGGGTGTGTATACAGAGACTGTGTGTGTGTGTGTGTGTGTGTGTGTGTGCATATGAGTATGGGCATGTAGATAAGGTGTGTATGTGTTAAGAGGCAAATGAAGCAAAATGCTGCTGTGATTTCAAAAAGGTAGAAAAAGCCAACACTTCACTTCATGGTCTCCAGTCTATTATTCATCCAAACTTAAGAACGATCTCTCTCTCTCTCTCTCACACACACACACACACACACACACACACACACAAGCTCTCTTTTTCATTCTTGTCAAATGAATTTTGGCTGCGCACATGTTGTCAAACACTTGCTTTCACACACACACACACACACACACACACACACACACACACACACACACACACACACAAGTGCTGTAACAAACACACACAGACACATAAGCAAATACATTCTCTCTGTCGCAGACCCGTACTTTCTCTATCATACTTTAACACACACACACACACACACACACACACAGGCCTATACCATTGCAACAAAGAGATCAGAGAAACGGGCAGAAAATAATAGAATCTTCATCCCAGTAATCCATATTCATTCTTCTCATCCCTCCTCGCCTCATCCCTCCCTCCCTGCACGCCACGCTTCCCCGTATCTGACATTCAAATGAGTTGTCTTTTCTCCCTTGTTAGACACACACGCACACTCGCACTCACACACACACACACACACACACATAAATGCATAAACATTCACTCACCATCTCTCTCTCTCTCTCTCTCTTACACACGCACGCGCGCACGCACACACACACACACACACACACACACACCCTCATCCTCTTTCTTGGATACTTTCTGCCCCGTTGCACCCGTGATGGCAAATTGAGCGCCTCCCGTCTCTCTCTCTCTTTCCCTCACTCACCCCCTCACTGTTGACTCCTCTCATCTTTCCTCCATCTTCTTCTCTCCTCTGCCCCTCCACCCCCCACACCTCCTCCCTCCTAACCCCTCCAGACCCTCCTCCCTTTCTCTCCATCCTCCTCTTCCTCTCTTTCTCTCTGATTTGGCTACAGTGGCAGGTAGGGTTGGATCACAAACCAATGAAGGGAGGGAAAAAGCCTTTATGTGGTGAACGGGTGCGTGTCTGACACACACTTAAGACATCTCACTCACTCACCGCAATACATTATCAGAGGAACGCCAACTACAGAGAGAGAGGGTTCCTCTGTGGGGAAATCCTTTGGGAATTTTCAGATGAAAAAGACAGGAATATTTCTTTTTTTTTCTGCATGTGGCTGCTGAGAATCTATCTATCTATCTATCTATCTATCTATCTATCTATCTATCTATCTATCTATCTATCTATCTTCCTTTGCTCTCCGTCACTCTGTCGTGGTCCTATTAGTGGAAGATGGAGGTGTGATCATGGTTACTGTGTGCTAACAGGGAACGTGCTGCCACGGATGACAAATATTACACACACACACACACACACACACACACACACACACACACACACAGTCATGCAGGGAGAAAACACTTGGTAGATTTCATCACTGCTCGTAATTATGATCCTGTCAAGTCCTCAACGTGGCAATCCATAACGACACATGCACATGTGCGTGCGTGCACACACACACACACACACACACACTTAAACATTGGACATATACATTCATATGTTCTCATACACACTCTCTTACACACTTAGATACCTGTACTGAAAACATACACATTTTAAAAATGCTGAGATACACACTGAAATATAACACACACATTCATGTGCTTCACAGAAGCTGGCAAAAGATGCACAAACACAGACGCCAAAACATACACTGTCATCTTTTAAGAGAGGAGCTGTCCTATTATCATTTCGAGGACGAAACAGGCACGGTGTAACATATTAGAAACTTAAGAATGAAAACACTTCAACAATATAGTGTGCAAGATTTGTCTAAGAAACAATGTATAGAAATAATCCCTCTCAATCATGACTTGTGGCCCACTAGAAGTGTGTGGTGGTGTATTTTTATGCACAGACTCTGCCCTCTGCCTTTATTTATTTTTTTTATTGTTTTCTTATTTTCTGTGTTCATGACATTTGGGGGTTTGTACAGTGCTCAGGTGAGGTCAGGGCTTTATAAAAAAGGTAGCAACCAGGTGCAAGACCACAAGCAGCAGGCATCCAAGAGACACAGTGGCGAAACAGCAAACATGAATCAATCTAGGGTTGGTTTTTACGTTCACTTTTGCTGGCGAGCGTGTTTACAATCCTGGATAGTATACCTTTAATAAAATCAGGTCTGTGTGTACTGAGGTGACAGTGTGCATGCATCCAAGCACATTTCAGTCATGTTACTGTGGGCTTGCATGTTAATCTGTTAAATGTACTTGATTTAAGTGTTTGTGTTATCTAGCTAACTGAAATCATATCTGGACACAGAGACACGATGCGTCTGGCTGTGTGTGTTTGTGTTTTTAGGTGTGCTTGTGGGAGTGCATGAGTATGTGTGTGTGCCAATGTGTGTGCGTGTGTGTGTGTGATGACATCTCTGTCTCCAGTGTTGACACCTCATGTGTCAGGGGAACCTATTAGAGACCCTCGCAGTCTAACCCCACACCTGACCCCCACCCTGATGTATGAGTGTGTGCTAGCATTTGTAAGTGTGTGTGTGTATTTCTTGGGGCCATCTAACCCCAAATGTTGTTGTTTTGATTTTTGTTTTAACTTTTCTTATTAGAGGTTTCCATCACCTATCACTGACATTTATTTCATGCAAGTTTAAGGATTTTAGACATTACCTAAAAGCATCATTATTTACAGTGTACAGCGTATATTTGTGTACCAAATTGTGTATCAGTGTGTGTGTGTGTGTGTGTGTGTCAGTGTACCCTAGAACTCCCAAACAAACCAGGGGGTCAGGCCTCTGGTTACCCCTGGATATCTGACCCCGAGACCCCATTGCCCCATATAAATCCACTGGGCCATGCTGTGTGTGTTTCAGTGTGTATAAGGTTTGTGTAAGTACATGTCTTAACGTGTGTGTGTGTGTGTGTGTGTGTGTGTGTGTTTGAGTGAGAGAGAGAGAGAGCAAGAATCCTCAGTCTCTTCTCTCCATTGTTTCTTTCTTTTCTTATTTCAACTCAAATTTTAAGGTTTTATTTGCCCTTTGTCAGTTTTAAAATCTACCTTAAATGACCCGTCATCCTAAAAAGGCATTCTGGGTTTTATAAAATAAATATAAATATAAACTTAATGGGCCTTTATAAATATATGAGTCTCAAATTACAGATTAAAATATAAGTATTCTTCAAGTTTGTCAGCTGTTCATCCTCGCCTCCTTCTTCCTGTTTTCTCCTCTTCGCTTCCTTTCCTTCCCCCCTTATCTTGTCTACCCTTTTATTCACTGTTGTATAGCTTGCATGCTTCTCAGAGATTCACAAACACACTTTCCTTTACTGCCCTCAAATTAAAGTTATTGTTAAGGTCATCATAAGTAAGAACGTTAAATTAAAGGACATGTGCTATTTCATTGGTTACCAAGTGTTTTCTCATGAATCCTCATTACAATAATACAAACAAAAACAAGTTGTGCATGTTTTAATTTTCCCACGTTCTCTCCACTGCACGCTTTTCCAGTGAAGGTCACAGAAAAATGAATTCCAGTTAGGGTAAAGGCATGTTGCTTGTATTTCTATGCAGCTGGCAGAGGAGACTAAACAGCACTTTTACCACGTGTAGATAGTGTGTAGGGCTTAATGTGTTGAATGTCAGTGGATATCAGTCCGCGCGTCTCGTGCTTCACTCTGCTCTACACAGTCAACACCGCATTTAACCTCTAAATGACATTGAGCACACCTCCACACACACACACACACAGGTGCACTCTTTTATACACCGGTGTGTACTTCACACACAAGAGGAAATTTAAACTTCAGAGCTCCTTTTTTAATATGGAGGAAAACAGAGAAAGTGAGAACATGTATACGTACAAAAAATGTATATAAAAGCTAATTTTTATCATCTTATCTAATATCATTTACTACTAAAACATCTACAAGACCTTACAATACACACACACACACACACACACACACACACACATCTATATCTATATCTACATACATATATATATATATATATATATATATATGTTTCTTTTTTAATTTTTAAATTTGTGATTGTCAACTTCCTCCCAAACTGCATCACAAAGACAAACTCAGGACCAGTCTCTGTACAATGAATACTCACTTCTTCTTTACTGTGATTTTTTCAATTTGAAAACACTTCATTTAATTGTATTATTAAGTGTTCGGGGTTTAAAAATATTGCTCTAAACTTATATTCACCCTTAATAAAGTGATATAATGAGATAGAACGAAGTACAGGTTCAAGCACAAACAACTATCCCTGAACCTGCAGGGAATCACTGGTTTCCCCAAAGACACTTTACCAGGCTTTCCAACCTGAGACTTGACCTTGGTCATCAAACTGACATCTGAAAGGGTCGCCCCTTTACTCATTTAACTACACGGCCAGAATTATTGTACAGCTGTCTTGCCTGGCACTTTTTTCATCATGGAAAATGAGGACTGTAAAAGACTAAAGTAAATGTGATGAAAACAAGCAGCTTGAACACAGTGTCAAGATTTAAAACACAAATAATCTTGACTTCTGTCTCTCCACACATGTCCTGCTCATGACTTGCACGCTGCCTCACTGTTTCCCTCCTTTCTTTCCTCTATCCCGTCTTCTTTCCGCCATCTCCCTCTCCTCTGAGCCCTCCTTCTCTCAACATGTCCCTCTCACTTCAAATTTGCTTGTGTACTCACTCTTTCCCCAGCTAACCCTGATTTCCTCTCTCCTCCTCCATCACTTCCAAACTAATTCACTCCCACCCTCTCTCTCCTGTCCCCCTTGTCACTCCCCTGTTCCCCATTCCCTCTCTCCCTCTCTCCCCCCCCACACACACAGACACACCTCTCTCTCTCCCTCTCTTGTCTTTCCAAACTCGCTCAAGCACAACTAAGCCGGGGGTTTGAGTCCCAATGAGAGCGGTTAGGGCAATCAGTGCTTTTCACACCCTCTGATGTTCTTAAAAGGTGGAGGGATCAGACGCCCCTGCTGTACTGCCACACTTCACTGACACACACCACACACACATACACACAGAAACCAACTCACATGCTCATACACAAATTATTGCACACACATGCACACACTCCCAAAATGGTCAAACACACTCACAAATCCACACCCGCATCCGCACATACACACGCATGCTTCCATATACACACACCCACACAGATATTCACTGGGATATCCCCCCCGCTATAATGATCTGGTTATTAAAGTTACTAAACTGACAGAAGAGAGAGACACACAGTGTCGCTACGCACCAGCGCAGAAACACAACCGAATTTGCAACAGATTTTCTAAACTGTCGGGAAATTTGTTTCAGAGTTTGGTTTTACTAATTATAATTAACCTTCACATTAGAGAACAAACAAAACTTATGTCATTTAATGCTGCCTAAAACAATAATTAGCTGGCTGTATGCCTTTGCAGCACTTTGCAGCAAAGCAAATCAAAAAGAAGACGATGGGTTGTCGAAAAAGGATAAGAATGATGACAAGACTGGATCCCTTTTATTTACAGACAAAATAATTGGAAGAGGTAGGTCTCATAGTGATTTAACTTTGTATAGAAATGTTTGGAAATAAACTACTGTTGCCATTTCTTTTCTCCTGTCTATTCCTGAGTACGGCCATTTCCACGTTTACTGAAGAACACTTGATGGGACTTTCAGTGTTTGCTGTTTTGTCTTTTACTGATAATGCGTTTCCTGGGAAATGTGAGATCGTCAACACTTTGGTTTTTGTTATAAAAAAAAAAAAAAAAAAAAAGAGTGAATGGGCAAAGCTTTTAATGTAAAAAGTTTCAATTGAATCGTAAGAATCAAAGGATTTAAGTGGCATTGTCACGTAAAGTATGGTTTGCTTTACAAGCACAGACTTGATATAATGCTTCCCAAAACCTGCTCAAAACAAAATATAACATTATCTACCTAACAATGCCTTCAGACAGAACAAATGCATACAAAAGGAAGCGCGCATGCATGTGTGTGTCTTTCACAAGCCAGGTTTCAAGTTAAAACGCTTAGAAATAGTCCTTGCTGGTGTATCATTCAGGTCTGTGGGATCAGGTGTGCATGATGGTGTGATATAGAATGCAGTTAGGAAACTGAATGTACAGCTCCACGCTCCCCCGTAATGCGGCAAAGAGCAGTGACGCTATCAATTTACACCGTAACGGACAACACAGTCACTTTGCACCAAAGTGAAAGACACCAACACGCACACTCACATACACACAGAGAGCACGGGCACAAAGTTCAGGGGGATTAATTCACTGCATCATGTCATCAATCCTACCTTACCCCCTACTGTCAGAAAGGAAGGAAACATTTGTAAAAAAGAGAAAACTCAAGCACAGTGCCCTTAATACTGAGCTAATATCTCTATCTTCTCTCCACTCCTTCTCTCGTTGCTTCCCCTCTCTTTCCTCCTTTTATTTTTACTCACTTTTCCCCTCTTTTTCCTCTCTTCTACTTTCCTATCCTCTCTCCATCAATCTATCCCTTCCTGCAGCCTCAGCCAGCCCGCCTTGATGAGCGGAGGCTCTTAGTCACATTGAGGTCAGTCTCACACACACACACACACACACACACACACACACACATACATACACACACCAGCTGCATACACAGGGAAGGGGTCATCCTGGCAGGGTTACGCTGCACAAAGTCAGCTTCCCATAATGTGGCTGCTGTCGCCTGCATCACACCCTCATGATCCAATTAGGAGCCCCGATTCCTCCAATCAGCTGCTGTGGCAACCAACGGGTAGACGGGCAAGCAGAGGCAGGCGGGCAGCGCCAATCTCGTAAGTGCTTTTAAGGGATTAGAAGGTGGGTGGAAAGTAGGGAGGGAGGGGGAACACCTCTCTTTCTCTCTCATCCTTGGGGCTCTGGTTTTGTCGCTCAGACCGGAGCACCACAATGCGTCTTAATTGGCCTCACAAATTACCGCTGAACTTCTAAATACAAGTAGAAGAAGTGGGGGAGGAATGACAAAGGAAAAGTCGGACATTGGTCACACAAAAGCTCAAACGAGGGGATGGAGGGATGATTAAGCATTTACTGTAGTACTCAAGGGAAGCAGCAGTGCCTTTTGGCCTTCTATGATCTCTTCAGTAAGTTGTATTTAATAAATATGTCAAGGTACTACTTATGCAAAGTGCTAAGAATAATTTTAAGGGGTATTTAGCTTCATGCAGTGAGTACACATGGTAATGTGTGCATGTGCATGCTTTTGCAGATCTACTTGTGTAATCCATTAGCTTTTAGAGAGAAAGAAAGAGAGTGGGGACAAGAAACCGAGAGAGAGAGATCTTGATAACGTTCAGAAACCTGGCTGTAGTGAGAACCCATTATCAGAGCTGCTAAAGGGCAGAGAACACAGGAAACCACAAACACTGTAAATTACAGATAAACTATCAACAGTGTATCTACTTTTTGCTTATAATAGCACTCACTACTCAGACACACACATGTGCACACACACATGTCCAGACAAAATACAAAAAACACACACATAGATCTTTAAAGATGCACATATGAGCACCAACATGCACTTGTTGTAACAGGCAAACAAGCACACACGAAGACATACACACTCCACCTTTAGCCTGGCCTCATGCTGTTATCCGTGCAACCAGTCAAAGTGTTAAATAGGCAGAAACTTTATCTTCAATAAACCATTTAGTGAAGGCCAATATTTAGAAGAGAGGAATGGATGTTTTTTTATGGCTTTTAGTAGCCATTATCCACAGATCTCACACACACACACACACACACACACACACACACACACACACACACACACACACACACACACAAGAGTTGGGGGCATGTGTTGGAGGTAAAAATGTGTGGTACAATATCTTTAGTCAACATTTAATATCTATAATTCTGATACAGAGAAAATACCACCAGGCTCAGGCTTTTAGTGAGGTGGTCTTATCTTCTGTATGTCAAGCGCACACACACACACACACACACACACACACACACACACACACACACACACACACACACACACTAAAACAAACAGGTAGGATAAGCGGATAATGAGGTACTGATAATTTACATCACAGCTGATAATATACTCAGTGTTTTTTATGTAATCTATGACCTCTGTTGAGATTTGTAGACAGCCAAATACAACTTCACCCACAGCACCCAAACCATTCACCCCTCCTGAGCCCTGAGTTACGGTGGTCTGCAGTTGATTCACTTAATCAAGTCACATTTCATAATGCAGTGAGGTAAGCTGTCCAATTACAGCAGAAATCCAACAGAAATGTCAAGTAGGTGTCATATATTGCCGTGGCAAATTCAGTTAAACAAGCACTGTTTCTCCTTTGGCTGCATTTGGCTTGAAGATGAGTGTTTTAGCCTTCACAGCTGAAAGGTCTTGTTACATGGTTGCATGAAAATTTCTCTGTTTTAAAGACTACATGCTGGACAGTAAGCAATTTTTCCTTATCTGCTGCAAGGGTCCAAAGGACAGAGGGATGTCGTATGCTGCAAAGCCCTGTGAGGCAAATTGGGATTTGTGATATTGGGCTTTATATATAAAATTGATTGATTGAAACTGATGTAAAGCTTGTCAAGTAGTATATTGTTACTCGAGTGAATGTAGGCTTAACAAGCTGATCAACTGCCCAATAATACATTATATTAAAGGGCCAGTGTATAATATTTGGCATGGTTTATTGTCAAATCTGATTCTGAATCTGAATATTCTACCCATTAACATGTTTATTATTAGTGTATAATCGCTATAAAACAAAATTCATTGGTTTTCGTAGCCTTACAATTATGCTTTTATATATATATATATATATAGCAAGGGCCTTGCTTTAGAGAGGTCGCCATCTTGCGCCGCCATGTATGTACGGCAGACCGAGCGGACAATCCAGCCAGCCAGAGAACGCGTTTCGCGTGTATAAATAAACCAACGAAGACAGCGGAAGGAAGGAAGAAGGAGGACGAAACAGCAGAGAGTGTTAGTAGTTCGTCGATAGAGTACTGAAAAGTTTCTTTAGTTATAAAGTTTGCGAATGGACCACACTTACCACGCAACAGGAGAGAATGAACCCGAACCGTCATCTGCGAGGAAAAGAAGACGTAACTTCACTCCTTGTGATGCACTTTCTGCGGCGTTTTTCCTCCTGATGATATATCTCCCCAACGATGGTAGCACCAAACAGCAAACAGGTATGGCTCTGGGTCTGTGTCCGCTACAAGAAACTCTTCAAAATCGCGTTCAAAGTCGTCCATTGCAGCTACTATAGTCCGGAGATATTGCTAGGCTAAATAAACAGCTGAGCTCTGTTTACAGGCTACGCTGTCAGTCAGTGTGCGGGCTGGAGATTGGTGGAGCAGAGAGGGGAGCGGGTACCCGCTTGGTACTGTAAACGAGTATGTGTGTATGAACTGTGTGTGTTACGCTAGAAGAGTCAGAGTTTGGGACAGAGTCTTTTACCCCCTGGAGTGTTACTGGAGTTTTTGGAGTGCTCAAATAAACTAGCCTTTTTCCCGAACGCTACTCTGGTCTCCTGCTCGTGAGGGATTCATTACAATATCGTAACATGGTTTAGGTTTCTAAATAAACATTTACCTCATCGCTAGATAGACCTACTCCTGAAAAACTTGTCTCTGCGCAAGGCTTTTTGTCCCTACAAGGCCACCGTCATTTACCCGACGGGAGGGGTGAGCGAGTGAGCCCTGCAATCTAGAATTTGACCACTGATGTCACTGTTTTCAACCCATTTTACACACTGGCCCTTTAATCTGCAACACTTTTCAACATTATTTTTATAAAAAGAGCCATTGCTCTTCCACCTTCTTTGCATATATTGCAGCGCGCCTTCCCTGGTGTTGCTATGTGTTATACTCTTTGCACTTACACAATGGATGTGGCTCAGAAGTAAAGCAAGTCGTCCACTAATTTGAAGATCAGTGGTTCGATCCCCAACTCTTCCAGTCAGTATGTGAAAGTTTCCTTGGGCAAGATACTGAAGCACAAATTACTTGCAATGGCTGTTCCATCGGTGTGTGAGTGTGTATGAATGGTTACTGAGCAGCGGGTGGCACCATGTATGGTAGCCTCGGCCACCAGTATGTGAATGGGTGAATGTGACATGTAGGGCTCTAGTTTCCCAGCGCCGCGCAGGGTGGCGAACCCCGCACAGAGCTAGTTTCAAGCAGTGCAACCCAAGGCGCGCTCAGTTTGGTAGTTTGGCAGACCGAGGTGCGCTGAGATGGGTGTGGCGGCGCAGCAGGGGGAGGTGTCGACAGATCCAGCTTGGCGCAGTGACAGTTTCGTGCTAAACCCTCGCCGAAGGTGCGCTAAAGGCTCGCCAGCTGAAACCAGGTCTACTGTCAGCGCAGGCGGAGCACAGCCGGTGTAAGCCAAAGTTCGGCTGACCGGCGGACAGTGCGCACACATCACCAAAACCTCACAGGCAGGTTTCCAGAATATCAGGCACCTCACAGGCAGGTTTCCAGAATATCAGGCACATTAACGATGCAATAAATAGCCACAAAACCACCATTCAATGCAACTATCTGCAATCAGCACATAAATGTATCTCTATATCGACTGTCCCGTCACATCTGATGTCAGATCAAAGGGGATTGGCACCGTTTGGCACGTTTGGCACGCGTAATGGAAACCCAACCTGATTTGATTAACACAGCTGCAAACTAATGAGTTCACATCCCTCTCAGCCAACCACAAACAGCCACAGCATCAGATAGGGAGTATATATTCAGCATCTGTCATCTTAGAAAAGTCAAAAGAAAAGAAACAGAGTGAGACTGCGAGAGAGAAAGAGAGAGCGCGCGCGCACGAGAGAAACGCAACATTGATTTACAATTGTGGTGACCTCCTCCCAGGCTACCTTTGCATCATCAGCCCGTGGAGGTCTGCTCGCAGTTCCGTATATTCGGACACTGCGAGCTTGGACCTCCCGGACCAAAACATCAGTTTCCTCCTGGGAGAAGTTTGGCCGTCTGACGCTGCTGCTCTCTTCTGCCATGGCGAATTGAGTAAACTCTCATTACGCCTTCGCGCGGCGCATTTAAGGGCGAGGAGAGGGGCTCATTTGATTGGTGTGATGTGTGTAAAACCCACTCTATGCCTTCTCTCCTCCCTCTTTCCGACTTGCGCAGGTAGGAGGGACGGAGGTGGGAAAGAGGAGTAGCTGCGCCAGGCGCACGGTGTGCCAAACTTGCAAAATCCGCCTGGCCACACCCAGTTGGCGAAGCGCAGGTGCGCTGTGCCCCCGCCTCACCCGGTCTGCGAAACTAGAGCCCGTAGTGTAAAAGCACCTTGTGTGGTGGAAAGACTAGAAAGGCGCCACACAAGTGCAGTCTATTTACCACTGACCTCCAAAACACTAGTTGGCAGTGTGGTTTCTAGGCCACTGTGTTATGTTTCTGCAGAGTTCAGTAAAGTTTGATTGATTCAACAAACACACCTAAAATAAACATAAAATACATTTAAAAAGGTGCAAAATTCAGCTCATAAGATTCAGGAACAAATCAATTGTCTTTTGCTACACATGACTTCCCCCAAAATACAATATACTGACGTTATTTTCACAAGCCTACAACATTTTAGATTGCATAAATTAGCCTAGCAGCTAGCAGAGTTTTTCTAACAGTAAGAAACGTCCGTGTTGCATACGTCTGATGTATGAATTTTCTGCATTCTCAGTGAATAACTGTTTTAGTAGTTTATAAACTATAATCTCATCACATCTCTTGCCCACATCCACGCACAGTCTTACTCTCCTCTGCTTTTCTTGCAGTTCTCCTACTCATACAACTGAAGTTTTATCCTGTAACTACTATTAGACTAATGGCAGAATGTTGGAAATACCCAATGTTTAGCAACTTAATCATATTGGATTGTAATGTTTAACAACTGCAGGAAAATCTGCTGCCTTATGTCCGACACACAGCTCACCAGAGCAGCCCCAGTCTGTGTATGCTCCATCTGTGGTATGACAGCCTTCACTGTTGATAGACTATTATTCATTAGAGTCAGCAAACGTTTAAAAGTATGGCTATATGACATGACACCACTCGAATGAAGTAGTCTATTAGTATCTGTAACTTTAAGGGTACTGGTATTGGACTTTAAAAAAAATAAACATATAATCAGGCCCTCCTCTTTAGCAGGTTTTACCACATGCAAACCCTGAAACCAGTGACTTACATTATCCCCCCTCTGCTAAAATACAATTAATAACTAACACATTAGTAATGTATTCATTCACTGGCAATGGTTAGAAAGTAACCTGCATAATACTGTATCAGTACTGACTGCCTGATATCCAACTTTTATTTATTTAGTTTTTAAGGTCAACATTGTTGGTCTGTGTGTGTGTGTGTGTGTGTGTGTGTGTGTGTGTTTACCCACCACTGTGCAAGTTTTATCTTTCTCCTAAGCATTTTGCTTGAGGCATCAGGACCTCAATTAAAGAGAACTGCTTGTAGCAGTCATGAGCTTGACACACACACACACACACACACACACACACACACACACACACACACATGGTTCCTCTAAAGTATGAATATTTCACAATATCTAAGTCCTTTTACCTTGGAATGACCTGATTGTCCCACGGTGTGTATGTGTGTGTGTGTCACTTCATTTCCATAGAGGTATGTGGAAGTGCATTCAATCTACTGCTCGAGCAAAGACATGGACACTAATACAGACACAGAGGACTCGGTCCAATGACACAGAATATTCAAAACATTAATGCCCTTTGTTAGTTTTTATATCTCTGTGGTTTAGGGATGTAGCTGGGGTCTTATATTTTCCACATTGTGGGATAAAATATAGCTTATGACCTCAATCACACCAAATTTCCTTCTGAACCGGCCATGCTTCATTTAACTACTTGTATTCCATAAATAATATTCGATTTAAAAAATATATATATTTTTGATGTAAAGGGCTTCATATATATCACACTTTTCTTCAGAGATTTCTCTTTCTGATATACAATAAAGAAGACAGTCTTCAAACATGCATTGCATCAATTAATATTTATCATAATTATCTTATACTGAATTTTACTTTACATTCCACTGGGTTGAATTCACTGCATGGTTTAGTGAATTGCTTTATGGCAGATAACAAGAGGGCACTATTGTTCTAGCACCATCAGCACTGAAGCGTTCAGAATAAAAAAAAAAACAAAGAAATAAAAACAACTATCTTAATTCAACTTCAATCAATGACCATCATCAAAGGGTGCATGTGTGTCTTTGCAAACTCACTACTTTTGTTTTGTTTTCCAAGAGCGGCTAAATCATATGTGTTTTATACAGCTGTCACCTACTTTAATAGCTACAGTGAGTTAGTTCGCACACAAACCGCACGAACGCACACACAGGTAAAATGAGAGCAATAGGGGAATTGCTTTTTCTCGCTCTTTCTGTCTCTCTTTCTCCGTGGTCATTAAGAGGCCCAGTTAAAAGTGTCTCGGTAAAAAATGCTACACACATTCTGTGTGCATTAATCACATGCGGCAGCCTCTCTCTTAGTTCTCAGCCCTGCATCAATTACCAGGCTTTTTAAACAAATTCCCCTCATCCAGGTGAGTCGCGGCACACGTTAAAGAGCCAGTAAAGGAACATACAGGGAGGAAGGCAGTCAGTGTGTTAGAGCAAGAACTGCTGTGTCTAGGAAAGATGATTATCTATAAAGAAGGAAAATCCTACAAAGCGAGGGTATTGTGACTGGTCTTCACTTCTTCTACAGGGATGTTTTATTTCCGGTGTGTTATTAAGATGTTGGGGTAAGAGTTAAGGTCACATTGGTGGTGCAAACAGTTAGTCCACAGGAATAAAAATATTACTAATAAAGCCCTTAACACTACCCAAATCCACTGCCCCCACATGGGATGACAGGCAGGAGAGAGGAATGAGGTGAATCCCAGGGACAAAAATGTCCCTCACCGCATGTTGCTTGCTATTTTTAAAAAGAATAAAGAAGGAAAGGGACACTGCATTGACAGGCTCATTCTTTTCTGTTTTACCCAAATTGTCTTTTTAAATGCTTCCTTTTATTCCCCCTCTCCCTCACTACACTGTCCTCTACACCCTCTTCTTCCTCTACGTCCTCTCCCGCTCTCTCTCTTTACCCTGTGCTTGCCAAACACCTCTCTCTTGTGTTCACATGAAAGACAATTAGACCCAGCGACATCAAACCCTGCAATGACAGTTAGTGTCCACACACACAGAGGCACAATCCACCTCTCCTCTGCTAGACAGCTCTCTACTCTCTCCTAGAGAGGAAGGAGAACCCACAGAGAGAAGAGAAGAGGAGGTTTGTGCATCTCTATAAAGAATTTACGTAAATTAAACCTTAAACCTTCATCTTAAAGTCCAGCCCCAAGTAAAGGCTGAGCCCCTTTTACTAGCTGGTGTGGCTACTACCTTGGCAGTATACCCCCAACACACCCAACCACTGGTGAATTCTTTCCCTAATCTCTCTTGGCTTTTCTTAGTGTCATAAATGAACAACACTCACAAAATAACAAGAAAGTCGGGATTTTTACACTTATTTTTCTTACTGAACAGAAAAATATAACCCTAAGCCTTCTGAATACTGACACACTGACACGGGGAGAACATGCAAACTCCGCACAGAAGGGCTCCCCCCCACCCGGGATTGAACCAGGAACCCTCCTGCTGTGAGGCAACGGTGCTAACCACTGCTACACCGTGCCACCCATCACCAACTCTAAGTTGGTCAAAATAAATTAAATAATTTTTATTAATTCACTGAATTAGATGTGAAAATATGCAGTTTTCCCCTGACATCACTCTTTCTGCTGTTGCCACCATTTACAGTCCTGTAACATTATCCCCACCCCACCCCACTCGTTATCTCTGTCTGTCAGCTGAACTGCCTGTTCCACCAGATCAGAGACTGACCTTTGGTGGCGTGTGATGTGCACTACATAAATGAACAGAAGGGGGGCTGTATTTCTGACGGTACCCTGGTATACCCTAATACCCTAATACCACCCAAGCCTAGTGGGTACATGTTTTAACAAAAATATGCAGGTCTCGTTTAGACTTCTGGTCTGGTTGCAATTGACAATGTGAAGCCAATCGATCTTTGAATCTAAGTTATAAAACCTGTTAGAGCCCACCTGGTTGAGGGGAGGACCAGCTTGAGCTAGTTTTAAGCCACTTGGCATCACGCACCAAAATATAAATGTTTAAACTTTTGTCAATATGGACATGCTACACATCCTTAGCTTGATTAGAATTTTCACAATTCAGTCATTCAGTTCACTTCATGGAAACCAAAGTATAATTCAATCAAATTTACCAACATGTTAAACGAGAGAAACGATAAAAAAGTGGTCACTCCCTACCTCTGAAGGGGTCACAAAGTCCAAGTCCGAGCCTGTAGGGTACACGGAACAAAAAATTTGATTAATTGTTTTTCATAAACAATTTTTTCAAGTTGTAGATATTGTTTTAAGAGGATAAAAAGAGGTGTTTCAGTGTGCCAGGTGCCATAAATCCACAAGTGCTGTCATTAAATAGCCTAATTTTTATACAAGTAACATTCATACTGCTTCAGATAAACAATTTAATAGTATTTCTTATCTTTGCTGAGTTTTGTGTGAGAAGAATTAAAGGCCTGTCCCATGTGCACTCTCAGTGTTTCCCACACATTTATGTATTTGTGGCGGGTTGTCACGATCAAAACATTTGGTGCCACTTTTAGATTTTCTATTTCTGCAGCTAGACCGTTAATTTCGGTGCCCCATTGGAATATATATACTATTCAGTTATTATTTGTTCCAAAGATGGAGGGCATGGGCAGACCAGCAGAATGGCAGGTCCAGTGAAAGTGAATCATAACCTCCAGTGCGCTGGGTCTAAAGTCAGCTTTCACTCACAAACAGCTGCTTCTCTCGTGACCAGCTCTGATCAGATCGATTGATCAACTGTCTACCCCGCAACTCAAAAGTCCACAAACTGCTGCTGAGGGAAAAAAAAGGTTCAACTGTGATGCTTTCACAGACCTGCAAAAACCTACGCTGCTGTCCACTCGTGTATTGAGCATAGCCGATGGTGTAGGTAGTGATACAGAGAGCAAAGGCAGCAGACTGAATGGCTGTTGCACCTTTACTTCTGCTGTGTGATGGGTTGTTAGATCTATCCATATCGAGAAAATTGTTATCAACATACGTTTTCTCGCAATCCCCCATACTGTTTTATCATCCAGCCTCAATCTTTGTTGTTGCTTTCAACAGGTGCTGACTGCTGCCCCAACATCTCTGGTTCGAGTCCAGTTGAGGACCCTTTTTCACATTGTGTCTTCCCATCCCTCTCTCCTCTGACATCCCATCATCTTTCCAATATGTCTCTAATAAAGGCATAAAAATGACAAATAATACTTTTAAAAAGTATCCATTTAAAAAATTCTATATTAATAAAATGAGTGATTAAGTTAGTAAATGAATGAGCAAAGAACTCACCTCTTACTGGAGTAATCAGGCTATTGATTAAGTCAGCTTTTCTTATAGAATTGACCATTTCTTATAGATTATCAATACTCAGGCCACTTAGGCCGTTTAGAGGTGACTGTGTAGCAAGAGCACTGTTGCTACTAATGAGCATGGAATTGAGTCACATTTAGTGGAAAGTACATCTGTGAGCGTGTGTGCTTCAAGTGCTGCAATCATGTATTTTGAGTAGATAAAAAGTGATCACGAATTGATTTGGGTAAATTCTTGTCTTGTTCTCACATTAATGGTGAGAGAAAATGAATGTTTATTTCTTTGTGATTATCATGCCAGAGCAGATTTGATAATTAATCAAATGTGACACTCAGAAAGACAGGGAGAAATAAAAAGGTTAGCGCGCGCTCACACACACACACACACACACACACACACATACACAGCTGAGTGGTGGGAAGGGAAGGGAAACCCGAGCTGGACCAGGAGTGGGATAACAGGAGTCCAGGAATAGTGGCAATCGATGGATGGATAGATGGGTAGATGGATGGATAGAGGGAGGGAGGAGGGTGGGTGGTGAGTGGGGAGAGTTGAAGGGAGAGATGAGTGGTCTCCTGGGTGGAGTGGTGATAGTCTTGCTGAGTGTCTGTGAGACCAAATCCTTTCCAAACTGAGGGGAGAAAGGTAGGAGGAGAGGAAGAACAGAAGAGAAAGGAGAGGAAAAGAGACAGGTAGGGGAGCTATGAGAGGAGAGGAGAGGTTTGGCTTTCAAAGTCCCTTTATTGAACCATTGCAGGGAGATACCAGATCACTGTCACATCTACAAACCAACAAAGCCTGTCATCCAAACACAGAAACGTGTTTCTCCGTTCAGAAATTTACAAGCAGCCTCCCTCAACAGCCAATATGTGAATGAAAACCTGCATATTGTCTATCATCTGATAATAAATGTATTTCACCCTCGGTCAGGCCTTCAGCAGTCCCTCCAGAACTGACACCAGCTACACACACGCAGGAAAGGAGAAGAGCAAAACAGTGCTGTGATGATGAGGACAGAGATATAAACTGATTAAGAAAAGTGTGGAGGACTGTATAAAGAGAAGGCCTGGGAGGAAATGAGAGGTTAGAGTCCGGAGGAAAATAGAGTCGAAGAAAACTGCTTGAAAGTGTCAACCTCAACCTATTACCCAACAAAGCCCCCTAACTAGTCAAAAACATTATTTAGGATTCCCTGCAGCATTTAGACATTTCTATGATGTACGGTAATATTGGGCTTATTAAACTTCAAAACAAGACAAGCTGTGGCACATCACTCAGCAAAGGCCACAGTTTCAAAGAGTAGGGCAATGGTTTGAACCCTCATCTAGTCACTACATTGACTGCAGTAATTAATCAGCAGCGCTTACCACCTCTGCTAAACAAGAAACCTTTTAATTTGTATCAAGTACCAGCAATTATGCAATAACTGAACTGCAACAATGTCTCTCAAAACAGCTTATCACAATATACAGTGGTGGAAAAAAGTTTTCGGACACCCCATGCATTTGTGAAATATTGCATTAAGAATCACTCTTAGGTCTTCAAGTGCAATTTCTTTTAGTACAGTCACAGCCAAAATACTAAATAAATCCTAAAAAAGCCATTAAAAACTTAAAATTGATTGGTTCCATAAAAATACATAAGAAATTTTGAGTATTGGGTCATTTTGGTACCAGTGATGAAGGTCGTTCTTTTTATTAAAAGACACAATTTTTGTTGCCAAGCTTCGTGTCTACATAAAGCCAGCACATTTGAAAGTTCTTCAGACACAAAAATGGCTAAAACAAGGAACCTAACGCAGGAAACACGCCTGAAGATAAAGATTCTCAGCCAGGAAGGATACAGCTGCCGCCAGATAGCCAGGAAGTGCAGATGCAGTCCTTCAGCAGTTGGATACACTCTGCAGAAATACAGACGAACCAACAGCTTGGAAGACAAACCAAGATCTGGGCGTCCAAGGGTTTCTTCAGCAAGAAATGACCGCATCCTGATCCGCATGTGCAGGCAAAACCGCCGAATGACATCACAGGAGCTTCAGCAGCAGTGGTCAAACCAAACTGGTGTCCAGTGTTCCACCCGCACTGTACGTGGCCGACTTTTAGATCATGGCTTAAGGTCCTACAAGGCTATCAAGAAGCCCCTGATCAATGAGAGACAGAGGTTAGCCCGGCGTCGTTGGGCCCAGGCACACAAGAACTGGACAGCCAGGAATTGGAAGAAGATTTTGTGGTCAGATGAGTCCAGTTTCCAGCTTTATCTTCCTCCTACTAATGTGAGGGTACGCAGAAGGCCAGGCGAAGCATTATCTCCAGCATGTACAGTACCTACTGTCAAGCATGGTGGAGGCAGTATCATGGTTTGGGGATGCATGAGTGCTGCTGGTGTTGGTCATCTCACTGTCTGTGATGGCACATTGAACTCTACCAAGTATTGTACCATTCTCGAAACCCACATGCTCCCTTCTGCGCGTGCACTGTTCCGTCGAGGTAAAAACTGGATGTTTCAACAAGATAATGCCCCTTGCCACACATCCAAGGCCAGTAGAACTTGGCTGCAGGAGCACAGTATCCAGGTCTTAGAGTGGCCAGCTCAATCCCCAGACATGAGCCCCATTGAAAATCTGTGGTGGATTATCAAAAGGTCTGTTTCAAAGCATAAACCAAAGAATTTAGAAGAATTAAAAGCAGTAATTCAAGAAGAATGGGACAAGATTACCCCTCAACAGTGTGAAAGGCTCGTGGGGAACATGCCAGCCAGGATTAGAGCTCTACTACGTGCCAATGGCAGGACTACTAAATATTAATTTGATGATGTGATGGTTTATTTATTTTTTGTTCAGTTTTGAACACATTCTCTGTTATTTGTTGACTTTGATACCGACAATGTTGAGAACTGACATATTGAAACTGTCAAGAATTTAGTTTTGTTAGTTTTTCTTGTAAACAATAAACAAAAAAATATAATTTGTATTTGTTTGTATCTGTCTAATGCAGCCACACCTTTTGAAACACAAAAAAGATTTTTCCACAAATATTTCATGATAATATTTGAGATTGTGTAAAATTTTAAGGGTGTCCGAAAACTTTTTTCCACCACTGTATATTAGAGGTGGGACATAATATACATATGGGAATATATTTATCTATATATATTGATATTTTATTAAAACATGCAGGCGCTTTAACCAGATTCCCCTGCCAGTTTGACTTACCAGAGTGATTACTTCATGACTCCTCGTGATGGCATTCATCAAATGGACGAGTGTAAAGTGAACAGAAGTTAACTGACTTGCAGTGACGAAGAAACTGGGGGACAGTGCAGACAGCAGAGGAAAACAAATCACAGAAGTACTGTCATCTTTCAAGTTGAAGGTCTGGGCCCACTTTGGGTTTTACATCACATGGGGCAAACAAATTCAATCAAGACTACGCTATATGCAAGGTAAGATTTTCAGTGACAGCCAGACTTGCTAAATTTTTCCATAAATGGAATTTTTTCCACTGATTTCTTTTAAACATCGCCACTTCCTGTTTTTTTTATTTTTGTCTTTATTTGTTTGAATGCAGTAAGTATTCTGATACAGTTACAGTATCGTATCGCAAGTTACAACCGTAACAAATATCAGAGTGAAATCATGTTGCTCCCCAAAATGTAAACATAAAACTTTGCCCACATTAGATGACGTCTTAAAAATTATACATAAAGGGTAAAGCTAAAAAGACGTGTGAAGAGATGACAAGAGGTTCTTGTACAGAACTCTAAAGCTCCCAAGTAAAGGTAGTTTCTTTTATAAGTTGCACAAGCAACCAAAACCTCACACACACACACACACACACACACACACACACACACACACACACACACACACACACACACACACACACACACACAGCTCAAGAATAGCTGTAAAAACAGGTATTGATGAGAAGGCCTAGTCAATGACCATCAGAGGAAAACAGAGACCGCCATTAGCCAGCCAGTCAATCGCTAAAGCATTCTGGGTAATTCTAGCACACACATACATCCAGACACAGGGATACACACATCGACAGCAAGAGGACACCTCTCAGGGGCATCTTAGCCACATACATACATACACAAAAACACACAAAAATTAACGCAGGTATGCAGTTATTCCTTCACTTTGTTTGATCTCACTTATTTTATCATGCTTTTTCATGCTTTCTATATCTGATTTACTCTACCTCTCCTTTTTACCTCTTTTTCACTCTCTCTAGTGTCTCTCTAACACCCATTGCCTCTCTCTGGGGTAAAGTGGCGGTTGGTTGTTCCTAGGGGGTCTTAACCAACTCTCATTAGTGCAGTGCGGTAGTTTGTGTGTGTGTGTGTGTGTGTGTATGTGTATGTGTTTGTGTGTGTGTGCACGAGTGGTGGGGATGATTGTGCATTAGCCTGCCAGTTAATCAATGGGAAAAACCACTGAGCCTGGGCCGCTGCTTCTGTTACTATCAGCACTATTTATAGGAAAACACACGTCCACATGTGCAAAAAAATTCAGAAATAGCCATTAACTGTCACACACACTGTTGACACAGAGAGTTTGACTTATCCTTTAAATTCAAACTCTCAAGATTTCAGTAAAACTATGACAGCAGGAGAGGGAAATGAAATATGTTTACATGGGACACATCGTTAACTGGCATGCTGTATTCTTAGTTTGAGCAGTACCATTCAACACGATGTGATGGACTAGGCAGTGGACAACAGCAGTCTCTCACATTTAATGACCGCAAGCAAAAGAAGCATTTTGACCAAAAGACCAAGGAGCATGTAAATAACTCGGGCCAGGCATTGGAATGTGAATCTTTCAAGGTATTGACTAAAAGAACCAAGTACCAAGTAGTAACAAAACTTCTCCAGTCAAACTATACTTGCTCGGATCCTTGTTGTGCCCAATTATAGAAAAAAAAGACTATTTCTGTGGTTTTGCTCGCAGCCAATGACCGCAAGCATTCTTCCATTTAATGTGTATGGCCCACTACAGCAGCAGCTACAACCCACACAGTCTCTGATGTGGTGAAGTCAAGTGCGGCGTATTTGATGGAGCCGGAAGTTCTGCATGCTGAAATGTCACCCAACTGTTCAAAAGTATGGCCTTACCATACACTTATGGCATCTGGTGGCATTTTACACAATTGAATGATTCCATTCACATGATGGGGATTGATTGAAGCAGAAAAAGAAGGTATCAAATAAAGTACTCTACTGGTATCGGTATCACTTATTTTTTAAACAATGACCAGCCCTACAAAGAACTGAATCCTCTGCTTTATGGCTGGTATACACTGTGCGATTTTGAGCTGTCCCAGACGAAAAATGGCCATCGTGGGAGAAACGTGGCGATATCTTTGGTCGTGGCTCTAAAACGGTGGTCTTACGTCACACCGTGCGACAGGTTCAAGGACGGCCGTCAACGTCTTGCGACCAACGATAACCTGAGATAAAATTCTCACGGTGTCAGAAATTTAGGATGACTATCTCATAGGGTTGGGAACGATTAACCGATACGACCGGATATCCGGTTTGACAAGCGAGAGATACGGCTACATCGGTAGCAGCCTCCTCAATCGATACGAATCAGCCATGAATCCTTAGATGAATTGATTGTAGAGTCATGGATCGGGTATCGCGAGACTAGCAATCGGTTGACTCGCTTTAACAGTTTGCATCTCGAAAACAACGCGAGAGCCGGCTGCTCCGTAGCAGGCATTACTGACATCCGTAGCAGGCATTACTGACAACGATAATGGATGTAAACATCAGCGCCAGCTTGACCGGTGGAGACGAGGAACAGAAGCTAATGCTGGTTGGATAAACCAGGGAGCAGCCAAGCCGCAGCAGAAACTAAAGGCGAATCCTGCCAGTTGTGGGTTGAATGTGGGGTCACAGACACAGACAGAAATACGTATTCCTGTCAAATACGGCGGCGCATGATAACGGCTTACCGGCTGGCGACTGAGAAGCCCGGCTCCAGGTCCAAGAAGTCTTCGTCGATGTCATGACTGCCCAGAAATACCAGCCAAGCCCTGGCAGCACACAGGTATGTGACGTGTCAGAGGAGAAACGAACAGTTCACATTTCCACACACCTCAGCGCACTTAAGGGACTGTTCTTTACTTGTCAGGGGAGGAGGGTGGCTGGTTGATTTTTATTTTATTTATTTATTTCATTTTGATCCCCCCTATGTTAATCACTGATTGATGCTGTTTTTGAAGTATGAATAAGTCAATAAGTAATTTATTCCATTTAAATATCAGTGATGTATTATAGAAAAGTGATTTATCTTTTTATAAATGACAAACACAGAGTGTAGCAAACACAGAGAAATAGTCTGACATGCTGTCAGTGATAAGCTGCTAGTCATCACAGTCCATGATATCAACTAATAACAGGAGATGTCAGATTCTGCCCCTACATTGCATGTTATTATTTTATTCTGCTTTATGTTTATATTGTACAGCGTTATGATAAACTTTATTCCAGACTCAAGTCCATATAAGATACATACAAAAACACAGACAATACCATAAAAACAACACAACAGGTAGGTTTAAAACACTTAAATTTTACTTAAAGTTCACTTCACTTAAACTTCTTCTCATTTTTATATTGATCCCATCCAACAAAATGATGTTCATTCAGCAAGTCTTTTTTTGGTCCATGTCTAAAAATAAATACATTTGACATGTGATTTTGTTGTTGTTTGACGTTTTTTTTTTATTTTTGCCAGTGCCATAGAGCAACAATGCTTGGGGATGTGGTCTTTTACAAATTTGAAAATACTGTAAGAATGTCACTTTTATAGAATTGGCTTCTTTATTTTATAATGTATGATTAATGTCTACATCAACAAATGTTAACCATAGAATCGTATCGTTCCTACACTGCATCGAATCGTCTCGGATCGTTCTGTATTAAAAATATATCGTTTTTGAATCGTATTGTAACCCCTGTATCTAGATACGTATCAAATCGTCTATCACAGAGAGATTCCCAACCCTACTATCTCACAGTGTGACAGCTGCTACGATCTACGTGTACTAATCAACCAATAGAAATGCAGCACGAAATGACACAATGATCACCGCGACACTAGCACTAAACCCAAACAAATGATCGCTTGTCGTGGAGGTAAAACAAACAAAAAGAAGTCTGTGGAACTCCCAGAAAGAGGAAAGTTTGGTGGAGCTGTGGCAGCAGAAGCCTTGTTGATTTGATGTTTCCTCCAGCTGCTATCATGACCGCGAGAAAAAAGAAGCTGCATGGAAGGAAATTGCGGAGGAACTGCAACTTCCAGGTGAGCAAGCTACCTATAGTGGTGCAGATGGATGACGTACACTGATGCGGAGCACGCTGATGACGTTGCATGTTGACGTACGTTGTAAACTGCGATTCAGTAGTAAACGGCCATCGTACAATCTGCACACATCAAACCTGATGTCGTACCAAAGTTTTTTAGATCCATGTCTCACAGTGTGTCATGCAATGGTCTTATAAGATTGCTAAAATCGCAGTGTATGGAGGGCATAAGGTACACATAACAACACCATTTGTTTTCTTTATTTTGGCAGTCACTTCTAGATTGTTGACATGGCCATTAACTGCATTCACTTTTTCTGTTTTTTGTCCCTAACATCAATGCAGTGTCAAAGGGTGACTGCTACTTACATTGTGCGTTCCTAATGTTCAAAGCTATGCTCATATACTATATACAGTACACCATCCTCCACAGCATGTTTTCAAATGTTTTCAAAACAGGCACTGGTGGCCCAAAGGTCTAAGAAGTATACCATGTAATTGCAATTTCCCTGATTTGAATCCGAGCAGGGACCTCTGTTGCATTTCACCCTGCTTTCTCTAGCTTTCCTTCTCTCTTCTCTTTTACTAAACTGTCCCAAAAAAAGCCAAAATTCCAAACAATATTGTTAAAATGGGTAGGACAGAAATTCTCATTGTCAGTTAAAATTACAGTATGTTAGGGCTCCATCTAAATCCAAATAATCACAACAATGTAACTTTTTCTCTTTGACTCTTTCCACTGTCTCACCCTCCCTTTGCCTCTCCCTCTGCCTCCCTCTCCCCCTTATCTGTTTTTCCTAGTGGGAGTGAGACAGATTAACGTCAACGCTGGTTTTACTTATCATACTGTAGCCAGCACAACCCTGCAAGGGATAGAGTGGAAGCAAACTGCATCACCACTCAACACAGGGCGCAAACGCAGTACTACTGCAACTGCACAAAACACACGCACATACTGTACAAAGGCACATGAAGAGGCACACTTCACTAATGTACTGAATGTTCGATTGGTGGTTGTTGGTACTGAGAGGGACTGAGCAAAGCCTTCCCTAAATATGAAGATTGAACTTGAGGTTCCTTATCTCAAGATTCAAATGTTCAGCATTAGCAAATGTAAGCAATGCAAGTCATTACTATGAAAAACACTCAGTCTTCACGCAGATCCATAAGGAAGTCAACGGCTTACATGCTATGCTGAAGCAAATGGCTTCACTCTCCACCAAGTTGTGTTACATATGAAAATAGACAGGTTTCAAAGTTACATTAAATATCATATGTATATTCAGGTTTCTTTATTCAAGTCTTTTCATGTGTGTGTATTTTTGCATGAGTGAGTATGTGATGTGCAGTCGTTGGGCTGGCAAACAAACCCCCCTGTGTATGGGTGTATGCGAATTTATGTGCACCTATCTTTGTGTATTACTCAGAGGTCCTCCCGCCCTCTGATACACAAACACAAACACACAAACATTCACACACACAAACAGTTAGAGCTTAATGAAGCAGAACTCAGCCTGGTGCCCATTAGCCTGATAATTAATAATTTCTCCCTGCCTCCTAACACACTTATCAACTTGCAGAGGAGGTTGTGTGTGCGTGTATGACAGCGTATGCGTGTAGGGTATGTGTGTCTGTTTGTGCCTGCCAGTGCTTATGCACTTTGGCTGATAAGAGATGTGGTTGGTAATGACATACGTGTATGTGTACATGTTTGCACATATGATCGCCTCTATGTGACTGCTGTTATGTGAAAACATCAAACTCCAATTAAAATGCAATCCTCACGACTGCTGTATTAAAATGCATTAGCTTTAGTAAGCTGTACCTAATAAACTGGCAACTGGGTGTGTATTAGCCATTTAAAATTCATAAAGCAAGCTAGTGTTTCCCATAGCTGGTTAAAGAATGATTTTCCCAAGACAATGTTACCACTGTGTGAAAAAAGCAAAGCAGTGAAACTTAAAATCAGATCAACTGAAAGTGATTTAAAATGGGGAAAAAGCAATTGATTGTATCTGAACATACACAGAAATGTTTCAGCTAATAGCTGAACATGCATCAGCACTAAGGAAGGCTCTAAAATACACACACAAACACTCAAGCCCCTTTCCCAGTGGGTAAAAAACCACTACAACCATTGATATCTGGCTTGTTGGAGCGACTGTGGGTCAGGAGGAAAAGCAAGTCATCCACTCATCAATACTGAAGATACTGAATCCCAAATTTCACCGGTGGCTTTTCCTAGGTGTATGACTGCATATGAGCTACAGTACGTAGTAGGTGGCACCTCATATGGTAGCCTTGACCACCAGTGTGTGAATGTGACATATTGTGTTAAGGCGCTCTGAGTGGTCAGAGGACTAAAAAGGTGCTATACAGGTGCAGGTCCATTTACCATTTTGTATTTAATGGGAAAAGTTACAATCTGCATTTATTGCCATGACAAATGACTCTGCAGTAGTCACGAGTATTTATCGGTTCCAGCTCCGATCAGCTCTGATCAGCAGCGACAGAAATATGACACATGGATGGACATAGGAATTGTTGCCCCTCTTTCTGCACATGATTGCATCACGCCGCTACAAATTCCATCCCTCTCCGACCAAGCAGTGTGCAAACATCATTCAAAATGAGTTGGCACAGGGTTTGAAAGAGAGACTGAATAACTAACTATAGATGTAAAAAGAAGTAACCACTGTAACATTTTCACTGGACCTTCATGCTGCTTTCCACCGTTTACTAACCCTGTTTTCTGGCACCTTCATATGTCACATACCAATGGAAAAAAACAAAAAACAAAGGCATACTCATCTACTGCAGAGCTATATACGCTGCCAATGGGAAAGGACTCTATCTCCTATCTTTAACGGGTTTTCCCATGTTCAAAAACCTGCATACATCTGTACTATGTCTGCTGTAGTGTCAGTGTTTTGAGAGAAAGAGAAACAGACAGACAGAGACAACCTCAAGATTGCAAATTGTGTACCATGATGTTATAGACAGGAATCCATTCTGTGTCCTCTTCTTCTTCTTCTTCTGCTTGCTTCTCTCTGTCACTTATTCTTACTGCTGTGATCTAGATATTGTTGGAAGCAGAGAGAAAGAGCAAGAGAAATACAGAGACAGAGACAGAGGGAGAAAAGCAAAAGAAAAAAGGAGAGAAAATTAGCACAAAAAAAAAGGTCAAACAGCAATGCTTCAGAAATTAAAGGTCTTACTGCTTTCTCTCATTCAGTCAACTTCATTCCTCCCTCCTCTCCTTTATTTCTCTTCTTTTTTCACTGCTTCATGTTCTCCCTTATCCCCTTCACTGCACTCACTCTACCTCCATCCCCTCCTTCACCTCCCTTCTCTCTATCTCTGTGAATAGAACATCAAAAGCCTCTGAGTTAGATGGGGAGTGACAGTGTTTGCTATTGGTATGCAGGCAGACATGTCTGCTCCAAAGTGTTAGTCTAAAGGCCTCGGCTAAGTGTTTGTCAAGACTTAAAGCCATTGTTCTCGTCTCCTCTCCTCTCAGATCTCAGACCGCTCCCTTTCTCTCTCTCTATCTCCCTCTCTCACTCCACTTTTGTACTTTGATGGAGCATTTTACTGTTGTGTGTGTATGTGTGTATAGGGGGAGACCATTTTGAGACAATGTGTGTGTGTGAGAGAGGTTTTGCCTAAGAATGTTTTTACTTTTATGGTTGTATGTTTATATATGCAGCTATTTCACCAATAAGCAAAACCCATCCACTTGTTGCAATTGGGGAGGACTGGATTTTAACAAAGATACAGTCAGAGTCTTTCATATTTTGTCTAAACTCCACTGATGATCTAGATTTCATGCTGTGGTTGCAGAGTGACTGTATAAAAGCTGCTTCCTCTCTTTGATTTTAGTGAACATATTACGTCAAAAAAAGAAGTTTAAAATGTGTCAAATGTGTCAGAACCATGCATAAAATGTGTCTGGCTGTCATCAACATTAATTAATGAAGACTTCCAGAGATCACATATGTGAGCACTGGGCTTTTAACTGCAGAATATGTATCACGTCTATGGGCTGAGGTGAGGCTTTACAATAACATACTGTGGTCAAAATTTCATAGATCTCAATAGGCTGACCTTTATGAGATGCAACATTTCCTGCAAGAAACTAATATATCTCATACATAAGTAGACATCAGTTCAATTCAGCAAATCCCACAGCTGCAAGGGAAACCAGTTCATTGCTGTCCTTCATTCATCTTCCATTAGAATGAATGACGTTCGGTCTTTGTTAATCGCACCAAAGTTGTATTTGTGGCGTGAGAAGAGTTTAAAAAGCAGCAGCACTATGTTTATCCTGACATGAAGCCACATACATAAAGTGGTTTGCTAAGTCATTCAACCAAAGAAGAAAACATAAGCTAAATAAATGACAAGAGAAACACTGTGAAATACCAACACATTCTCACTCCCAACTCATCAAATACTGATGCTTAGTCAGTGGCCATACATGTTAAACTATGACACTCTAGGTACCCCTCCAGAGTCAGTTTTGGACGCTAAGGAATAGCATGTCAATTTAAGCCGATGGCATATATTGTTTTTTTTAAATAAAAATTAGGTTTACTTTCTAACATCATGTGAGAGATGTCACAAACATCACCTGACATAGGTCACTAGTGTAGTATGCTATACATTATCGCACACTACGTTATTATCAAAAACACTTGATTGACGTTTGGTTTCACACGATACACAAACAGCAGTAACTCCCGGGTGAAAGTCCAGAGTTTGTTTGACCCATTTACCTCTAGGGTTGGGTACCAAAATCTGGTGCCAATATGGCAATGGTTCCTATATGAGAGGTACCCATCAGACCGAATAATGATGCAGATTTTGGTGCCTCATTTCAGTGCCAGATTGTGTGCGTAGCTTGTGTAGCTTAGAGTGCCTCGATGTGTTGGTATCAAGCACTAGTGACTACTGACCATGCGTTGGTATTTGACAAGCTGGGACTGAGACTGGGCTGTAAATACGGCAGGCTAACTTTTCATCATGTTGGTAAAACACTGTCAAACAATAAAATTAGGTCATTTTAAATGTGTTACTCTATTCTATTCACTCTCCTTTTTTCCTCTTCCTCTTAACTCACCCTCCTCCTTATTTCCATCTCTCTTCCATCTTCTTCTGCATGCTTCCCTCTGTCTCTCACTATAAAAATTGGAGTGTGTGTGTGTGTGTGTGTGTGTGTGTAAACACTACGTTCCTAACAGGGTTACACTCAAGGCCTGGAAACAAAAAGCAGCTCAATTCTTTGAAGTCCAACCCAACGTTCTATAGGGTGGAACTGTTAATCACTGATAACCCTGCAGCATCTCATCTCTGCCTCTCTCTCCCTGTGTCTCACCCCCACTCTTCCATTGTTGCACTCCTCTCTCTCTCCCTGCCTCTTCACCTCATACCTCTCTCCTTTCTTATTGTCTTCTCTCTGTCTTTTTCCTCCCTCTCTCTTCTCATTCAGTTCATTTTCACAAGAGAGTTAGCATGTTGTAGTGGTGTTTGGCTGATCACCACTGGCGTGTGAGTGTGTGTGTGTGTGTGTGTGTGTGTGTGTGTGTGTGTGTGTGTGTGTGTGTGTTGTGCTCGTAGGTGCTGTCAGTGGTGTGGCAGTGAGCCTAGTGGTGCCAGTAAAGCAGATTATGAGTTGATTTTGGCGAAGGAGGCTAGTAATTCCTTTAAACCAACAAAGCCGTTCCATTAGCCCCCCGCTGGTGTCCTGAAAACAGACACTGTAACGCTCCCAAAACACAACAGAAAGCACGGCTAAACATCATTGCTCATTCACTGTGCTATCTCAAACCATGTCAACTTACAAGTAAGCACACTTGCTTATTTAACATGAAACCTATACCATAAGCACACAGAGGGTCACAAATCTAAAATTTGCTTCCAAAAACAGACACACGTGCAGCACATAAACACATACTGAAACATCTGAAAACATGGAAACACATTTATTCACGTCATTACAGACATACACTCTCAGGTATATCTGCATGCTTCAACCACCAAGCAGCTACACAATTACTGTACAGACGTATGTTTAACAGATAAAAAAATAGGTCCATGTGTTGGGACTGTGATGGCTCATGTATCTGTGCTGAAGTGCCATGGTGCAGTGCATGCAGCTGCACACAGAATACATGTTTTGTGGATTGATGATTAATGCCAAACCAAAGTTCACAAGCACAAGTTTGATCCACAATGACAGAGCCATATGTTGTCCTTTGTTGCCTATCTTTTGTTGCTTCTTAGCCTATGACATCATACATAGGTGCACTGTCCTGATGAAGGGCAGGCAACTGGAAGCAAAGACTACCAACACTGCACAAATGCCCACGGTATGTGCTCTTTACGGCTATTCTAATTGATCAAATTAGGGGGGAAAAAGGCCACTTTAAGTCCAAAAAATAGATGGACGTAAAGGGACGACGTAAAAAAAAACTCACTGAGAAACAGTGCAGATGAGAATCAAAAACCTCGGTCTTCAGAAGAAGTGGACTCAACGAACGTCAAAGCAAACGTGCCTCGGGTTGGATGCAATTACGATGTCCAATGACAATTTGTCCATGCTTACAGCATCAATCTAGATTTTTAACAGTGTTTCAACAGTTGCCAACCTAGCTAATGTTAGCTAACGTTAGTTAGAAATGCTAGCCTGATACAGAGTTGAAATATAAAAGACAGTTATATTCAAGCACATTTACTCACTCACAAAAAAACAGCAGTCATTTGAGTTGTGGACCCAACTGCACACAGAATAGTTGTAGTAGTCCATACACTCTTGGACGCTTTCATAGGCTCATCATGAAACGTTGGTAACGTTAAGAAATCTAGAGGACAAGGTAATTTATAATGACGACCGTGTCCACAACAGGCAAATCTATCAAGTTGTGGGAAAAACTACCTTTCTTCGATTTGTATGGCTCACATCCAACACAAGTTTCAATTTTCTGACAATACCTGCTGTCTGCAGCTTCATCCAACACTTTTATGTCATCACTTTCCTCTATATCCAGTTCACACAGTACATAGATTTATCACTTCCTGCCCTCCATCTGAATTTTCTGCATGTCAAAACAGTCGCATGATTGAAAAGAATCTATACTTGAATCAATAAAATTAGCCCGTTCATATAAGCAGAAGTGTTCTGATTCACTGTGCTAGTAAAACTATGACTTATTCCAGCTTTAAAGATTAAAATTTATATTTCAATTGACTCAATGGCACAGATGGAGAGAAGTGGGCACGATGGGACAGAGACAGTAGAGCAGGCAAACTGGCAAACAGACAGACTAACAGACAGAGTGGCAGGCAGACAAGCAGACAGTAGATTTGGGCTCTATGACCTGCTGCTATGGGATACACACAGAGACACACACAAACACATACACACACCAGTTGGGATATCCAGACCTGCCACTGAACAGGATTACCTCTGTCATGGGAGGACTGGTATCCCCTCATCAGCAGCCATACACACACACACACACACACACACCACACACGCACACACACACCACATCATAATGGTTCACTGGGCAAGCTGATAAGAATGTGTGTGAATGTGTGTGCCTGTGCCTGTGTGTGTGTGAGTGTGTTTTTGTGCATGTATGTGTGTGTTGAGAAGTCTCTGATGGCAAGGATTAGGGACTCTTGACTCTCACAGTCTCTCAGCGAAGAACCAACCAGCACAAAAACATGCTCAGACAAACACACACACACACACACACACACACATACACTCACAGAAGCAGTGGTACAGTACAGAGTGCTGCTTTGGATTTCACTTTAGTGCTTGCTACAGCACATATTTGCCTCTAAAAAAGTATTGTATTCAGTAAAATCCAGTTGATTTGTGGAGCAGTATGGGACACAAGTACTCCTTTCTTTCTGACAATACAAAGAAAAGTATGTTGTAGTACAAGAACAACTACGCGTACTATGCCAGCTTGTTAAATTATTGTTGTATTGTTTGCATGCTACATCTTAAAGACACAAAAACCAATTAGACGACATTTTGGACTAACAGCAGCTTTAACATCCTATCATTTCTTCTGTCATAGGACTAAAAGTAGAGATGAGGTAAAGAATAAAAAGCACTGAAATAATAAAGGCATCAAAATTTAATAAATCATGTTATAAAATTATTCAACTTTGATATAGAAGTGATAAATCTTTCTCTACAATTTAGCTCCTTCATCAGTGGACATTAGACCATTCTTACAACTTAACAACTTAATGAGAGATGCTTGAATGACCCACAGGGCTGGTTGGTCGAACAAAAACATTCAACAATTGATCACATACAGTATATGCAACCCTTCTGACTTCTTAACCAAGCCTCTTTCACACTGGACAAAAAACACCTGCTAACATCTGGTTTTTGTGTTCAATGAGAACCGTTACAATTTGCATTCATTCCTGGGACAAATGACTCTGCAGTGTTCATGGGTAACTATCGGCTTCAGCTCTGACTGTCTCCGTTCGGCAATGATGGAAATACGTCATGCTAATTTTTCGGCCCTTTTCCGGCACGGTGCAATGACTCGTCACCACAAAATACCCCCTGTCTCTGTCCAAGCAGCACTAGAACACTATTAAAAATTTGTCAGCACTGAGTTGAAAGAGTGACTG
Organism: Epinephelus moara; assembly: GCF_006386435.1. Lineage (NCBI taxonomy): Eukaryota > Metazoa > Chordata > Actinopteri > Perciformes > Serranidae > Epinephelus > Epinephelus moara. Next base: position 20,132,541 of record NC_065506.1, on the reverse strand, counting down.
AATAAGTAAGAGATAATAAAAAAAAAGGAATTCTTGAAAAAATTTTCAAGGCCTTAATGCTGCCTTCTACTGCTTATTAACCTGATTTCCAGTGCGTTCGTAACATCAAATGTGACATACAAGTGAAAGAAACAGAGAGGCATACTCGTCTCCTGCAGAGCCATGTACACGGCTCTGGTCTACTGGCAATGTGAAAGGAGTCAGTTGCCTATATTCAGCGGGGTTCCCTGTGTTTCAAAATCCTGCATGTGTGTGCCAATTTTGGTGGAAAAGGGGTATTAGTATCAAGTGATGGATGTAATGCAAGAGGAAGGAGGCTGAGGCTTTGATGAAAAAAAGTAAAGAACTACTGCTCAATCGACATCAACAGAGAAAAATAAATAATTAACGCTGTTTAAGAGACAAATAGACACCCTTGATATCATAAATCTAAATTGAAAATGATCATGTCATCCATATTCGCAGAGATACGGTGAGTGGTAAGCATCTGGATTCCGGTGAACAACCCACAGCACAGGCACAGAAAATGAGCCGGGGCGAAATTCAATGGTAGGAAATATAGAAATGGGAATACCATGTCAGAATGAGAGGGAAAGAGGGCAAGAGAGAACAAGATGAATGTTAGAGAAAGAGAGAAGGAGCACTTAACCCCTGGTTAGTGGGGTCACATCCCTGTGGTAGTGGGGGAAGAAGGTCCCTGCACACACACTCCCACACTCACACAGATGGAAATACAGACACACACAGAGGCACACGTGCATATACACAAAATCATTTTCACGCATACTGTGCATCTACATGCTGACGCTTTTCAGCCGTTTCAATTCTTGAGGGGAACATCTGGACCCAGGGTGATCTCTCACCCTAAAAACCCTTCAGTCTCCCTCCCTCTCTCTTTCTCACACACACAGACACACACATACACAAATATCCCAGACCATGCAAACACATACACACAAGGGCCTTTGAAAAACACCGGCAAAAACTATTTTATAACACTTTCATCTCCCTAACCGCCTGCTATTCTTCTAAAACGTACCAATACTTTCATAGCTGTGTGTGTAGCTCCATAAAATGTAGAGACAAGAGACAATGAGGCACAAGAGAGAGGAGGAAAGACAGACAGAAAAAACACAGAAATAGAGATGGACGTGGAAAAAAAGACAGAAAAAATGAACCAGACGGAAGGAAAAAGAAAAACAGACAGATACACAGAGAGCAGAAAGAGAGAGCAAGTGAGTGCAACTCAGAGAGAGAGAGCATCAATTATTTAGTGAAGGTAACGTGAAGCTTCCTTGGATCAGGCAAACTGCTGGCTTTTCCCCAGAGAAAAGAGAGAATGAATTAGGGTGAATTTATTAGAGACCGTGTGAGTGTGAGTGTGTGTGTGTGTGTGAGAATACAGTCCAGGCATCCACCCTGGTTTCTACTGTTGTGTGGGTACGTAGCCAAACCACACACGCACGCGCGCACACACACACACACACACACACACACACACACNGTGTGTGTGTGTGTGTGTGTGTGTGTGTGTGTGTGTGTGTAAACTCCAACTGGGATTAGGGGATGGCCCGCCTGTTTGTTCATCAGTCAGACAATAGTCGACCCCACTGTGGTACATATAAAAATCTGATCTCTCTTTCATCATGGGTAAAGGGGAACACCACTCAGTTCAACCTTTTTGGGCTGTTCTAGGTTACTACTTCTCTTTAATTCAGACCTCTGGTTCAATGTTTTACCTCTGATGTATTCATCTCTATACAAAAATATGTTTTTTCCCATAACAGGCAACAACATTAACCAACAACATTTAATCAAAATTCATTTTCAGAGAACCAAGAACTAGTAAAGAACTTGCAGTGGGATTGCTGGCTGCTGAAAGACTGATACTGACTTGTATTGCTTGATGAACAGCTGTGTGCTAAACTGCATTGCTGGCTTGGCCTTGCAGGGACAAGCAGCTGATGAGTATGAAGAGTTGGAATAGTAGAAAAGGGTTCAGACTTTAGTTTCAGAGTTCTCAAAGACCTGGACTGCAGCCTTAGGAAACTCAACTCCAGGTAGAGACACAGGGACGACACTCAGAAATACTGGATATTAATATTCCTCTTATACCGTCATATTGTGGTGGGTCCGACTCTTTCAGGCTGTTTGTTGTGAGAGGAAACCCCGGGGTAGAGTTCCTAACGCTGTTTGACAATTTAAAGTAACAATGTTGACCTACGAGTATAACACAGAGCTCTATGGTCTGAGCCGGGACAAAACAGGGACCATGCTGGCCAAAGAGCATAAAGTTGAAGTCAATTATAAAATCTCACACACTTTTTATGATATAGACAGGTATTACTGAACATGGACATATATTGGGGCATTTACAAGCTAGCTACCATGCAGATTACCTGACATTAGGCTAACATTACTGACCTTAAATATTCTCCCTATCCACAATTTGAACTTTCCACATCCAGCCAGTCCATTTACCTTTGCAAAGGTGTTAAAGGAACTGTCTGTCAAACTGTAAGAGTGCACACTGATATCAAAATGTGTACCTCCAACTGTTCCCAGCACAGAGCTCAAACTCTGGTAGCAATAGTCTCCTTGTGTCTCATGATAAAGAGAGGGAGAGCAACAGTAATTTTAAATAGTAATAGTACTCTCATTACACCCAGTAACAATGTCTGGATAGAACTTCAGAATCCAAGATTGTGATGTTTATTACAACTTCAGTAATATCTGCTGACTGACATCTGACACAGGGCTCTGACATTCACTATAGCAGCTCCCCTGTATTACTCTTTTTTTTTTGCCTCCCTCTTTCTCTCATACACACAAACGCACAACGTAAACATTTTAACAGCTCTGGACTAGAGAGGGATCATTCCTGTTTTACTGAGATGAAAAACGTGAGCCAGAGCAACACTTTCCTGGGTATTCTCCCTCTGTCAGCCTCTCAATCTTCATGTCAGGCTGTCAGTGTTTCTGTCTCACCTTTCCTCCTTTTCTCTGACATAACTTTACTCTTGCATCATATATCAATATTTCTGTTACTCCATCTGGAGGTCTCACTGCCTGTCAATAGCTAGCCTGTCAGTAGCTTTCCAGGATTAATCCATTATTTCCTGCGGCAGGGGGGACAGGCTAAGTTACCTGTGAAAATGGGGGTGTTTTCAAAACATCCTCGTTGTTGACAGAAAGTTGAACTCGCCCACCCTACTCTAAGTGTCGCGGTGACGCAGACCTCCTGTCTGTTTCTGTATACTGACACCATTTCCCTCAGTGGAAACGAAGCTTGTATTTACTTGTATTTCACAGATAAGAAACAATAAATTGTGAAGACAGTAAAGCCTCCACTAAAATAGCATTTTAAGTCTTGTGTGTGATCTATCCTTTAGGGATTTATACTTCGGGATTTATCCTGGCTTCATACGAACAGAGGAAATCTCCGCTCATTGCTAGGCTAATGTATAGAATGTAAAATGTCATTGGCTGGCGCTAATAACATTAGCAAGGCAAGGCAAGGCAAGGCAATTTTATTTATATAGCACCATTCATAAACAAGGCAATTCAATGTGCTTTACAAGAGAAATACATTAAAATAAAACATTAATACAACATTAGCATGTTGTATTTGCTTGGAAAACGTGTTTAGTATAAGACAGATGTTTTGTCGGTGAACCTTGTGAGTTGTAATGGAGCCAAATTATGTGCCGTTGCCTTTGTTAAGTGTTGCTGTTGTCCCTGGTTTTGTATGAGAAGAGGAAAAGATCGCTAGATGCTAGGCTAGTTTATACAATGTAAAATGCCATAGGCTTGTGCTAATAATGTTAGCATGTTGTATTGGTGGGGTTTGTGTTTGTCTGTCAATTGTGCGATTCATGGTGAAGCCAATTTGCGTACTTGTGTTTGAAATTGTCTCTATAGAGTGTGCCAGTAAACCTGGAACTCCGTTAGCGCTTTTAGCACTTCTGGTTCTCTCGTCTAAAAGTCAATACTTTTTTTGAATGGGATTTTGGTAAAATGCCTCAAATAAGGTCTGTCGTTAACAAAAGCTTAGGCGAGATTCAGGTTTTGTTCTACGACATAAAACACATCAGTAAATACCCTACTTGTGAATTTTGAAGCTTATACGTGTCGTAAAAAAGGCGGTTGCTAACAAGTTGCTCAATATGACTACAAAACCTGTCGGGGACATTAAACGTCATCACCCCCGAACAGGCAAGAGTGCTGGCAGTCCGCCNCGCAATGCAAAAATCACATTCACTTTCTCTTCCGGGAACCAGCACAGTGCTAAACTTCCGGGTTTTGACGTCAGTCCTGCCACACTCTATTAAGCCATATTTAATGTGAGTTTTGAATCAACTAAACATTACAGCACTTAACACAGTCCTCCACCGCCGACTAGCGTTTCGGAGGTGTAACTGCAGAGTGACACAGACACACCACCGCAGAAGTAAAAATAACGTGCACGTTTTTTTTCCCCCCCACGACTAATCGATTAGTTGAAGATTATGTGCGACTTTAGTCGACCAAGATTTTCTTTGTTTGACTACAGCCCTAGTCATGTTATCGATTTCTAATGAAATTATGGGGAACAAATAGCCCTGAATGACAAATTCTCAGGATGCAGACATCTGGCATGCTCTTGACCATTTAAACATGCAAAAATATTTAATATTCTTCAATTCAAACTGATTTTAAATAATTCAAAAGTCACAGTGCACAACAGCACAACAGCTCATGTCTTACACACCAACAGAGGGTGACTGCAAAATGCACAGTCACTCCGATCTTTGCTCTTTTGCCCCATTAGTATACAAGCTATTTTTGTCCTCTGTGTTAATGCAAAACAAGGAAAACCAGCTAGCTGTGCTTAACAAACACTGGTGACACCATGTGAAAAGTAATGTGTGGATAATGAAAACTTGAGGCTGTAAATTAATTATCATTACATTATCAGAGAGAGTCCTATGCTTGGTAACACTGAAGAAAACTTTGATAACCAAATACAAAATGTGGAAAACCACAGTGAGGTCAGCAGTTTCTCTTACTTCACACACCTTCACCTACATGGGTGAATTTGAAAACATTTGAACACATAATGTTTCACTTCTGATTCAAGTAGGGATACACCAATTGAGAAATTCCGGGCCAATAACAATTCCAACGTTTAAAACAACTCTTGACTGATAGCCGATACCAACATTTTACGTTGTTGTTTATTTTGTTTTTTGAGGTCATTTATTCCCTCTTTTGTTCCAGGGAAACAAAGCAATCTACACTACAAAAAATAAGCCCTTCATTACACTGTCTTTGCATTAGCACAAATTCAATCACACAAATTCATGAAACAAACTTTAATTTAACCTTCTTTTACATGAAACACATAACCAAAAAAAAAAAGAACCTGCTTCAAAAGCCATTTTAATGTATTTATCATAATTCCCTCCATAATATCTGTTTTATAATGATTTAAAATTACCAATATTTTTTGTCCTTCAAACAACTATTTACTCAAGTTTCTTGCAAAAAACAAAATTTTACAGGATGACATTTAACACATCATGAGAATGTAGTACTTAACCCACTACTTAACGTTACAAAACAGAGTTTGAACACATCATAATGTAACTCAATGCAACCTTCGTGAGCTCTTAGTTGCAGCCACTGGCTGCTAACAGCTAAAGTTAACATGCTCTCCTCCTGCCCATGTCAACACAGATTTGTTGTTCACAATGTAACATTATCAGGGAAACAATAGGGTACCTCCTCTAACGCGTTTAGAGTTATTTACTGTGCCGTTTTGTCCTAAAGTAGTCCCAGAGAGGATCTCTGCTTGTCCCAAAAACTTTTTCTATTGTTCTTGGGACGATATGATGCTGACTGCTACTAGCCAAAGTCTGTTTGCCAAACAGGTAATGCATTCTTCTTGTACCTGCTCATTCATTAAAGTTTGTGGCAGTTACACTCCAACCCTGCTTTTCAGCCTGCGCAAAATTAATGTGACACATCGGAAAAACATCGGACACCAGTGACTGTCAACTTATTTGCGATTAGGCCGATACTGATAAATTGGTGCATCCCTATATTCAGTATTTTCTTTTTAAAAGTGACAGTCCAACTGATTATTCAGTTCCCACTAATAATTTTGCTTGAGATGATGCAGAAACGTTAAATAACTGCATAATTTTCTATTAATATGTTATGTCTGTTCAGCCACTCTGGCTATTGTTGACCATGCATGGTTCTGATCTTCTCCTATTTATTTCACATCACGCATCCGACAGATTATGCATCATTTCTGAATATCAGAGGATTTTTGTCCTAGAAAGGCAGACTACAGATCTAACATGCTGAAGTTCAGCTGAAGTAGATACATGTTTAATCACTGTTCAATCATTTGAAATGGAAAAAAAAAATAAAAAAAATGGCATTAGCAGACCTGTAAGTCAAATATTTCTCTTTTGTCTGTTCTTGATTTCTTCTTTCCTTCAGAGCCTTTCTCAGTTAGTTGTCTCTTTCTTTGGCCCCCTCTTGCCTGTTTGGACTTTTTCTTTCTTTCTTTCTTTCTTTCTTTCTTTCTTTCTTGTCATTTTTACAATCCCCTACAAACTAAGCGTCTTTCTCTTTATCTGTCTGTTTGTTCCTCCCTCTGTATGTTTTGCATGTGTATTTAACTGTATTTGGAGCATCAGCTGAATAGCAAATACTAAACTGTATGTGAGGTATGTAAGCCTCATGTAGAAATGTGTACGTTTGTGTGTCTGTGTGTGTGTTTGTGTTAGTGTGAATTAGCGATTGTCTTAAGTCTGTGAATACATATGGCTGACTCAGTGATTCTGTCTACAACACAGCAGCTGCATCTTATCTGCACTGCTGTGACGTGTGTGTGTGTGTGTGTGTGTGTGTGTGTGTGTGTGTGTGTGTGTGTGCTCTCGCGCATGGTATCTGGAATAGGAATCTTAACAGTTTTCCACATTAGAGAAGAGGAAACGTCAGAATGCTATTGTAAGAGATCCACTTCCTGTCCGATAAGCAAAAATCTCTCTCTCTTCCTCTCAGTCTCTTACAGACAGACACACACACACACACACACACACACGTACACAGAAATCCTGACAAGCAAAATTTGCTTTCTATTTCTTTCCATTCTCCCTCTTTCTATCTTCTCTCCTTCGCTTCCCATCAGTCTCTGTTTCTCTCTCCTCCTCTAATAAGCAGAGGTTTGCTGCTGAGGGCAGACAGGGCAGTGCACATGAAAGAAAGGAGAAGACAAGCACTCAGAGAGGAAGACAGTAAGAAAAGAGAGCAGCGAGTGTATGAGTGAGAGTGCAGGAGCAAAAGCACAAAACAGAGAAGTAAGATCTTTTTTGTCCCTTGAATGTTCACATTGTTAATAAAAACTGAAAAGTACAGTTGTAGAAATCAAACTAGATTATGGTTTGTTAAATCATTTGGGCCAAGAACTGTTACGGGACACGGGTGTGATTATGACTGATTCATTTTAAAACTTTAAACAACTATGAGGACTTTTTTTTTAGTGTTTATCAGATTGAATTCCCCTATATAAGCAATAGCGGTGTAAATGACCAGTTTCACCATGACATTATTTGGATTCTTTGGACAAAGATACAATATTTGCCGATATCACAAAGCCTGCCACAATACAATTTCAATTCAATTCAGTTGAGGGCCCGCGATCAATATGTGATGATATCACAAGCCCATATGACACAATCTGTTACAGAAGAAGTTGCGACCCCCCTTACTTTGCTTTTGGCCATAACAGATAAAAACAAGACATAAAAAATTTAAATAATGGTAACAGCTTAAGTGCAGATAAGTTTACTTTAGAGAGACTCCGCTAACACACATAAAACATCATTGTGATGAGTACTGGCTGTGATTTGTGGCTATATCGCACTTTTTTTAGGTCGGCATTTGAACTTTACATCATCATCTTTTTTTCTGCTTCTCTTCTCCCCCTCATTTTCTCCCTCCCTCCTTGTTTTTCTGTCCTTAATTCTGCTCCTCTCGGACTTCTTTCCCCCTTTATCCTCCTCTCTCTTATCTAACTCTTTCCTTTCCTCTCCACTCAAATCTCCTTTTCTCCTTGTCCACATTTTCACTCTTCCTCTTCCCTTTTTTCCATCCTCTTCTCATCCATCCTATATTCATGCCCACTCTTTCTTCTACCTCCCTTTACTATGACCCTGTCCTGTCTCCCTGTCCCATTTCCCCAGTTACTCCATTCATCTTTCTTTTTCTCATGCTCTACTCTCTTCCTCTCCTAAAATTCACTCTCCACTTTAACTACTCATCTTCAATTTGTACTCCACTTCCATCTTTCCTCTCGTACTCTTCCTGTTGACCTGTGTTGACCCAAAGGGTTAATCATCATGGTAAATGTATGAACTATGTTTTCCCCTGTGGGTCCATGGACTGTAGTTTTGTGTCTGCAGTCCCCACAAATTGCTTCAACATGACAATCACTCTGATCTTCCTCCACCTCTCTGGAATTAAGACCTGGGCCTAGAGTTTAATGGTGTCAAACTGGCAAAATTGGGCTCTAACACCTCATACCACGTTGTCACAGAGGCAAGTAGTGCCCTACATTATTGAGTCTAAGTCCTACTCTGTCTGTGTGCTGTATCAATATAAACAGATATTTGTCTCCCACCAGCTTGACCACTGTCTGCTAAACATTCGTAACACCCGCATCAAGAACAAATAAGTGCATTAGTAAGTACTGTCTTACCAAGAGAGTCCAGTTATCACCACAGTAACAATGCACTTGAATGGTGTCGACTGCTTGTGCCAGTTTACCCTCCTCAAATTATTGTATTAGCTAGCATTTAACTACAGTGGGTCGATATTCAACTGTGATAAGTATTTATATTATATATGCCACCAACAACCTACTGTTAACCACAGCACTAAGACTCTGTGATCATCATAGCTGTAATCTTGGGACCAGAAAATCTGCAGGCACTGTATTTGTGTGTGCATTTGTGAGTGCATTTGTGGATGTGTGTGTGGATGTGTGTGTGTGTGTGTGTGTGTGTGTGTGTGTGTTTGTGTTTGTAGGGGTGGGGGGCTACATGTATTAGCCTGTGGGTCACAGTAGGCCCATCTGTTGTAAACCAAACCGAATCATACACACAGCTAGAAAAACTCCCCTGCAAACCTGACCTCACCGTACCCCTTCTCTTTCCCTCTATCAACTCTATCTCTCTTTCTCTGATACACAAACAATGCATATGGCATACAGGCTGTGGCTGTGTGTGTGTGTGTGTGTGTGTGTGTGTGTGTGTGTGTGTGTGTGTGTGAATGTGTGGGCTTCCCGAAGGTTTCCATCAGCCTATGGGCAGTTGATTTTACTTTTCACTATACTCGTGCATACCTTTACCAAAGGCAAATGGGGTCATACAGTAAATCATAATAAGGTGCTTGAGTAAACTGAATGGATGTAAAATAGGGAGTTGTGTAGTGGGAAAATGTGAGGAAGTAAATTTAGAGAGCTCATCTGAAAAAGGCACAAAGTGGGTCACATGTCCCTGCAGGTACCTCTTTACAAACAAAGTTAAGCAATACAGATTTAAAGTCACACACACAAAACACGTCATAACCACAGAATTACATTCAGACAACATTTTACATCTAGAAATACATGACTTAAGAGCCTCTCTCCTTAACAAAATATTAATATATATGTGTGTGCAGTATTACAAAGCTTCCTAACTTTGCAGTTATGAAAACGTATGTGCCAATCAGCAGAGGAGCATAACAGCATTAACTGACAGATGACATTTAAATATCCACATCAAAAGATACCAGTGCATTATCAATGATGACTTACAGTACCTAATACTTCTACTGAATAGCCTACATATAGAATTTCTTACATTACACAGCACAACTTAAGTTCAAAGCCAGGATGCAGAAATCCCAACAAGAAACTAACAGCCCTCTGCACAAACTAAAGTCACCAACCACACACCAGTAACAGCCCAGACAGTCCCTGTCCATGGTGCTGAGTGTCTATGTGGACAGCATACAATGACAAGCTTCAGTAGCTCTGACTACTGTATAACACAGAAACAGCAACATTCAGCAAAATAAGGCACCTTACTTGTAAACAATATAGCTATATCAACAATCACACAGCACATTTGTACTGACAGCCACTATGGGCTATTTTGCCTAAACATTGAAACAATAAATTATGCCAAGATAATGAGTTAAGCAAGTTTGTACTTGACCAACTGCTGACTGGTATCCACAGAAGATGTCCACCCTTTAAAATGAAGATAACAACGTGGTATTATTTCCCACAGGCTACATGGATACATGGCCAAGTTTGCCTTACACTTCCCTCCCATTACCTCCCATTATTAGTGTCCCATTAGAAGTGTGTTCTCAGCCTGTAGTCATTTTGAGCAGTTTGTTATTCACCAATGTTTCCAGTGTCCACCTGCCATCACTGCTGGGTAGTTTTGGTAATGTTGGCTGATAAAGGCTAATTTTAGCTAATGCTAACGTTAGCTAAATTTTTTTTTTTTTTTTTAGAAAATGGATTTTAGTTAAAACATTGCTTACTTTCCAGCTTACCTTCGCATTTTTCTCTTTCCCCTTCAGTAAACAGCAGTCACAGTTTTGCAGTGATATGACGATACCTTTTTTAAATTAATAAATCACAGCTTTACCCCATGCTTCATCTTGTGAGCTGCTGCCCCGGTAGATGACGTGATGGTCTTTGACAAACTGACATATTGCACCTCAGGGGGGCGCTCTTTCACTAACTTGAATAAACACAATGAAAATGCAGAAGCAACAAATACAATATAAATACAGTAACTGTGACTTGGCAAACAAAATATTAAAACTTTTTTCTATGAAAATGACAACAGTAACCTAATAAGGGATCTTCTGAAATTGATTTTATTCAGGGTGTCTACAGGTATCAGACAGTTAAATGTAATGCTTTTTAAGACCTTTTCAAGACACCTTTTAACACCTATATATATATATATATATATATATATATATATTGGGGGGGTTTTTTGGGGGTTTTTTTAAAGATTTTTTACATTAGAAATGTGGACTTTTATATAGAAAGGCTTCACTCATTTTCACAAAAAGAAATTAAAAAAAAAAGGAAAAATGAAATTAGATTAAATGTGTGTAGTTATACCCACAAATTCAAATTTGAGACTATTTAATGATTTTTAAGGCCTTATCGCTGAATACTGAATTTAAGATATTTTAAGAATTTTTAAGGACCTGTAGACACCTTGTTATTACACCTGTTTCATTGGATATGGATATGTTATGAACAGGCCTATGTTGTAGGCCACACAGTATTTCAGTTGGTATACTAAGACAGTGATTGATTTTTTTTATTTGTTCTTTCATTATGTTTCTAGGTTGTATAAAAGGCTCATTAAAATTCTTTGCTTTTTAAATGAATAATATAAAAGACTGGTGTGAATATTGTAAATTTAGAAGCAACACCTTTTACTACATTCTTGGTTGGCATTCTGTTTACATTTCTGCCCACCTCTGAAGGAGGCTGTGAAAGTGTCCAATACCGAGCTCTCTTGACACATCAGCTCATCCTCCTGAAATTGCCAGTATGGCGCATGGATACATTGCACTATGATCTATTTCAGCTGACATGTCTTCTGGGCTTTTAAACAGCATTTTATCTTTACACCGCCTTGGAGAAACACATATAAGCTGCACCACAAGCTTGCTGGACTGCAGCTTTTGCTGGAAAAAAATATTTTAAATGAGAAATTTGGGTTTCATAGCTGCCAGAAGGCACAAGGCACAGTGACTGGAGCTTTACAAAGACAATCGGCCAAGGGCAAAGTGGCCAGAGCATTACTCGCTGCATAAAAAGATATGACTGAGGGGGACCAGAAATAAACTACCTTGAGTTTATGCACTTGTGAGTAGGATATGTGTATTAGTGAGAATGCCTATGCACTGTCTGATGCTTTGATTCTCGCTACATTAAGCTATAACACTACTTTGGATCATTGTTTAAACAATAAGCTGTGACCATTCTGGCAATAAGAAGAAAACCCTTCTATTTTGCTTCCATATATTTTTCAGTCACTGCCCAGCGTTTACTTTCCCACAGCAGCAAAAGTAAATACTTTCTACTTTCTGTAAAGTTCAAACAAACATCTTAGAGGCAAATGAGCGGGATTTAGGGTAGAGAGGAGGAGTAGAAGTGAGAGAAGAGAGGAGTTATGTACGCTGTTTTCTGTCTGTGTTTGTGCTCTATATCCTGAGATGGGGGAAAAAAGTTATGAATATGCATAAAGCAAAGCGCTACACGCAGGTGACATGCTTGACTTGTATTACTGCTGTGAACAACTGCACCAGACAAATGTTTTCTCCCTCTCTCCTTCTCTCGGGAACAAGGGAGTGAGGGAGAGAAGAGGAGTAATCTCATGGGAGCGCTTTTCTTTTTCACTCTGCGGATGAAAAACCAACACACTAATGATGCAGACTCACATGCAAAAAGGCACAAAACCATGGTAGCTCATACACAAGCAGACACCAGTAGATACAAATATATATCCCCAACCACACACACACAAATGACAACCCACCTCACAAAACTGTATGCAAAAACTTTCTTTTCAAAGGCTATTTCTGGGGAATATTCTGCCCTCATTCCAACTCATTTAGAGTTTGTTGTTAGAAGGGCTAGATGTGAAGACTACATATAGTCAGACATTAAAGGTGGTCTTTAGCAGAATTTAAAAATGTTACGCTTGTTATCTTGGTCAGGTCAGTCTAGATTTTGAGACATGACAACTTGTTTCTCAAGTTAGAAGTTAGAAAAATTAGGCTCTAATCTCTCTAGTCATAATATTTTTGAGACAGATTAAATCATTGCATTAGTCACTTAACTACTTAACTGACTAACCATAACATTAACGAGAAAAATTATAATACTCAAGATCATTAGTCGATCAAAGTATCTGATAACAAAGATGGTGATGAGACATTTGACATGAAACCAATTCTTCAGCTGTTCAACAGAACAAGAAAAAGAGAAAGAGTTGGAATGTGATTGCAGCAGAAAGTTTGCTGAGAAACAGAGGAGAGATATGGAGCAGACGGGCTATCTCTCAAGGGAAAACCAAGAATCCAGTTTAACAGTAGGAAAGACCCTTAGAGAACAACAGAGGGAAAAACATACACATCCAAAGGTTAATATAGTGTCCCGTTTCCTCCGTATATCCTCCACACTGTTTCAGGCTGAGTCATGCCAATAAAGTCATTGCCAAGTAGCAGAGAAAGGATGTGAGAGATGCGAGAGAGATTCTCAGAAGAAAGCACAAAACCCTTTGAGCTTTTGAAGCACGTCAGTGGCCCTTTGTACACAGAGATCACACTAAAGGCCAGTACGAAGTCCCTTCTTTAAGCTGCCTTTGCATTTTTTGTACAGAATCACAAAACCGCTGCATCAGGCCGCCCCCTTGCGTGATTTTAGACAGTATGCTGGCATTGCTGAAGCAAGAGGAGTGATGGGCGTGACATGTAACACAACAGTGTCAGCCTCTAGTGTGACAGATACGTGTCAGCAACGCTTTCTGAACACTAACAATAGCCTAAGATGGCAACAATAATCACTGTTTTGTGGCGGCTGATCTTGGGAGTCTGTTCTTCTTTGAGTTAGCTGCTAACTGCTGCTAGCTGCACATTGCCACATCCATCCTGTCCATGGTCCCATCCTGCCGGGTGTCCCTTTACAAAGATGTCAATTCAGCAGCATTACTTCCTCTGCTGCCGACTTAAAGGTGAGACAACTCTGCCCCCCACCATTTCGCACCACTGTGCCTTTTATAAAGAAAAGCGGACAGCACAAAAGGGGCTACTGTATGTGGAGAGTGGTGGAGGTTTGATTCGACCATCCACTGCTTTCAGCAAAGCCGTGGATGACCCCTTACCTTGCATAGGAGCTGGATTCTCACAATCTCAAGAATCTTATTACAGGAGAATCACAGGATCACACAAAATCCATTGGGTCAGGCTTCAAGTTATGCATTTGTATCCGAACCACTGGTGGCTTGGATTAGTCAGGGTCCTGGGAGGAGCTACTGGCAACTACAGTAGTGGTTTAGGAATATGTGATGACAAAGAGACACAGTAAAGCAGTGTTCGGCATGATGATGTTCTGTAGTCTCATTTAGCCATTTGTTAGGTCAAATGAAAAGTTAAAAATTTAGAAGTGGGGTATTTATGTTGTATTTTTTTGTGTGTCATAGAACAAAACACTAACATCTCTTAAGCTTGCATGAACTACTGGAAGTGCAAAAATACTAACTAATTTCTGCGTTTTAGGACTCATTCCTGTAACACTGCATGACAGCTTCTTTGATGGTTCTGTGTGAGGGCCCATTTATGCTCAATGTTACATACAGAGACGGACACAGTTGAAGCCTTGTGTTCTTACTCTTTTTGAAAGTAGTACCACTGGAGATCGTGGAGGCAGTGTTGCATATTTCAAGTGAGATACAACTGTAGGAGTTGACAAAATAGTTTAAATAATGGTGGAACAGAGCAAACTGGTAATATATAATGATAGGGAAAACTGCTATAACAAATTCTTTGTCCACATGTTGGGACATACATAATGGGCACACAGACCACTACTGCCTGCATTTAAAGGTACATTACAGGGTTTTCCTTGGGTTTTTTCGAGACCAAGGTGGCAAAGGCCTGTGGCGGGGGGCTTTAACCAAGGCAGCGGCCAAAATCACCCAGGCGGCCCGTCTTTGTCTTAGATAGGCAGGGAAACCCCTGCATTATTATGACCTCCTCCATCTTTGCCTCGTTTCTTGTGTGAAACTTTCGACTCTGCCCTCTAGTGCCATCCATTGGCTGTATCTACGCCATCATAAAGTATGCATGGAAGTATGAAGGCAATGAAGTTTACAAAGTTTGAAACAGACACATCTATTTTCACACATAAAGGGAGTAAAAATGAGCCTTAAGAAACCATTTGGCATGTCACAGGTTAGATAACTGCAACACACGCAATTTTGAAAAAATAAACTGTATTTCCAAGAATGTCTCAGTGGTCAGATATATAGGTCTGATTGATACAACAACCAATATCATAGATTGATTATCAAGCACATCCTCTGTCTTCCTGTATTTACAGTATAACACAAACACCTAACTAGGTTTAATTGGAGCTACTTTTACATTTCATGCTGCATATAAAATATTACTGTTCACCATATATTTTAAAGGCAAATTCAACAACATTGGCTGTCTAAAAGTTCCCTTGACAGCAAATTTTTACAGATTAAAGATAACGCTAAACAGGAGGTGCCTAACGTCGGCTGTCGAAAATTAAATAAGAACCGTATAATGATAGTGGGGAAAAAGACCCTTGAAACTGCATTTTTGGAGTGGTAGAATATGATGGGAAGACAGGAGTCACAAAGAGAAAACAGTTTTGAGAAAGGTGGCTGAAGGGAGGGAAAAGAAGACAGAACAGAAGGTGGTACAAAGGGGATTTAGGGAGAGGGATGTGGAGGAAGGGTTGAGGGAAGACGAGAGAGGTGAGCGGGGTCAGACAGCGGGAGGAAGCTAATGTCTTTATTTCCTGGTGAGCTGGGACCTTGCATTTACCCCTGAGGTCAGCGGTCGTGGACAGGGTCACTGGGGGTGCTGTGAGGGGGGTATCTCCATGCGGAGGAAGAGAGAGAATATCTATATAACAAAAAGAAGTGGAGTGAACAAAAGCAAGAGAAAGAGTAATGGGAGAAGGAGAGGAAAAGAAAGAAGAGGGAGACCTAGTTTCAGTCAGGAGGGGAATGTGCAGAGGTGGAAAGGTTGAAACAGGTTGAGGAGGTGAGAGTACTCAAGGGAGAGAGAAGGGACACACAAACACACATACACATAGTGTACACATAAAATCATTGTAGATCTAGACTTAAAGTGAAGCGATGTTGTAGCTACTGGTTTGTCTGAGGGAGTCTGTATATTGTATGTTTACGCTGCCTGTATAAATCTGTATGTGTGCGCGCTTTCTGTATGCATTGTAAGTGCATCTGTTTATGTGTGAATGTGTGTTTCCGTCTCTCTAGAGGCCCTGCCAACACTGCTGACAGATAAATACAAACTGATGCGATGTATGACTCTTTCTCTAGAGTATTGTTAGCAGTTATCCTCTTGAACCGCTTGACTTACTGCCTTTCATTGATGTAAATCGCATTTGTCAAATACGGTGCGATAAATATCCGGTCTGAAGCAGTCTCTGTGGCTTACTGGCTTTTATTCCAACATGTAACTGCATTACAGGCAATCACATGAATTAACTTTGACAAACACGGTTAAGATAAAACTCAGATTGAATCTCTTTATTGTTCCTCGAGGGTATTGTTACTGCATCTAGTCCTTTTCAACCGCTCAGCTTGGTGCTTTTTATTAACCCATTTACACTATTTAATAATGTAAACGACGTGTCAATTGTTTTATTAACTGATAATTTTATGTTTTTATTGCTTTCATTTAGCATCATGGTTTGATGTCTACTTGTGGAAGGGGTAGAAGTGATGGTGTGCTGTATGTGTGTGTGTTCCAGTTGACCCTCTTCATCTGTCAGTTTTGATGCTGACGGTGGTCTCTTCCAGCTAATTACTGACAGCTTTAAAACTAGGACTTTCCACCATAAATCTAGCTCACACACACACCAAATATGATGCAAATTTAGACCTACAGTACACTGTAAAACTTCAATTAAAAGCCTAGTCACAATTAAATACCCAGTCCCTTTTACCAGCCCTCTGTGGCTACACATTTTGACAAACAAACGCTTGTCTCAATTAGACACCTGATGTGGTTGCCAAACAGTTCATTTTTTTTACAGAAGTTCTTTGGATGTATGAAACCAGATTGTTGGCTACCCACCTGAGCTAATTTTAGGTACCTGTTAAGATCACATTTACAGACAGAAATATTTGAACTTTTGTCAATATGGAGATCCTACATATTGTTAGTTGGGTTAGATTCTCCACAATCCAATTGTTCCATTCATTTTACTGAAACAATGAGAACCACAGAAGACCATAATTTATTCAGATTTACCGCCATGACAACAGAACAAGTGGCTTTCTCAGAAGCTGTCATAAAGTCAGAATATGTGTCCGTTCCTTGATTACCCAGTAAGTTATTTATATTCCTTTAGTCTGTAAGGGTCCTCAGATCAAAAGAATCAAAAGAGTTTTTCATAAAAATGAATCCAAGTTGTGAGTATTGTTTTAACAGGATAAAGTGGTGTTGTGTCAGTATGCTGGGTGCCATAATCATCGAGTGCAGTAAAACGAGTGTCATAACGTCTTTGTCTGATGTGCTGTGTGTTGGTGCTTAAGCAAATAAATGATTCATATGATATATTATTCGAAGGCTAATTGTTATACAAGTAATATTCATGCTGGTTCAAATAAACAATTTGATCGTGTCTCCTATCTTTGCTGAGCAACAGTTTTTTTTAAAAGGAATTAAAGACATGTCCCAAGAAGACGCCTGTCTCTAATAAAAGCCTGTTGCATTCGGTGATTTACGCAAATGGGCTACTAATTGAAGTTTTCAATACACAAATGTGACCACACATACACAAGTGGGAATATACACGTGTTTTGTACATACAGAGATGTATAATATATAAGATTCTATCCAAATTGAGAAATGATGATAATGCAAATGAACCTTCATTTGTGCAACCTAATGCTCTTTTACTGTAACTTCAGTGATGAACACTTAAAGGGATAGTGCACCCAAAAATGAAAATTCAGCCAAAAGAAAAACGTCATTTGAACTCTGTTTTTAGCCTCACTGTAGGCTACAATGAGGCTAAAAACAGAGTTCAAATGACGTTTTTCCAAACAACTTTTTATGTCGGGGCTTCAGGACACTTGGATCACTACGGACAAGCAGTATGGAGATATGTTGCAGTTTCAATTATGTGTTTTTGGATGTCTGAATCTGGGGCGCCATAAGCCTCCATTAGGTGGAGTTGTGTTGCTACCCCCTCTCCCCT
>NC_065506.1:20106340-20114354 GCF_006386435.1 Epinephelus moara | reverse complement strand
TGGCGGAAGTCAAAGAAAACTTTACTTCCTTTTGCAGTATATTTGGCGGTATGGCTCTGTTCTGGGGCCTCTCTGCCTTTCCTCAGGCCTACGCAGAAAGTCTCTTCCATGCACCTATATGTGGAAAGCCTGAGGCAGAGAGAGCAAACCTCCCTGCCCTTCCATGCGCCTACACTGAAAGCCTGAAAGAGGGAGAGCAGCAGCAAAGACCCCCGGGAACAATACAGAGCAAGCAACAATGACAAACAGAAAAGACATTAATAAGTCAGACACAACATGAAAAGGAGGAGCTGGGGTGGTTACAAAGGTGCTTGCAGAGGAAGCAGCAACAGTGGGTAGGCCAATGCAGTTTAAATAGTTTAAATCGACTCCCTTCCATCAATCAGCTGCTCCATCAGTTGACTGGGCTGCTTGAGATCAGCTGATGTAGCTGGGATGTGAGCTGAGCTTGACATAGTGTCCTGCCTGAACTAATGCTATGCTCAATCATTACTGTATTATGGTTTGTTTGTTTTTTCTACAGATCTAGTAGTATATTCTGTAATCATTTGCCAAATAACTCATTTTGCACACAATGCTGTCTTTGGTAAGTAGTGCATAATAACAATGTTCACATTCTATAACAATATTTACGCTTTCTTTCTTCCTGTTTGAAACAACTTCAGAAGAAAAGCTGTTCTTTGGCCAAACATTAATTAATACATTGTGCACTGCCAGAAGTAGCACGACATCCACTAACCAAAGAATCTACAAATCGAGGCAGTGCATTTATGCATGTTTAAGCATATTTCGGTGTCAGTGTGGAAAAAACGCAGCAAAGAGAGAGGGCATTATGCTATGCTTCTTTTACAAAGTTTCCACGTGTATTATTGTACTTCAACCACTGTGAAAACAAGTCACCATTGGAGGCCATATAACTGAGATAAATTCAAGGTGAACAGCTGACTGCAGTGTTTTAATTGATTGATTTATTTATTTTTATAAAGAACAACTTTTTCATTTTTTTTAATATTTACAGAAGGTCAGTGTTTGATATTACATGTTTAGAGAGTTTCCCTCTAAATGTCAGTAGGTTGCGATGCATAAAAACAATGTGTTTTCAAAGATGTCTAACTAAAGTTGATTTATGAATAATTTTGCAGCTGTTATCACACATTAGCACTGTTTTTTAACCTTGGCCTAAAACCCTCTATAGTACACCACTACTGTTGCTCCTACCTCTAGGAAAAAGTTGCCTTCTCTGAACATCTGTCCACAAGTACTGTTTTTTCTGTTTTGTGTGTGTGTGTGTGTGTGTGTGTGTGTGTGTGTGTGTGTGTGTGTGTGTATTTGTATATCTCTGTGCGAGTATGTGCAGAAACAATGGCGTATCTCAGTCAGTGATATGATTCATGAAAATAGCAGGCTGACTGGAGTCACACAGAGAGAGAACAGTCTGTTCTCCAAAAATACCTCATCTGACTAATATCATGGCAGACGGGTGCACATGCACACACACAAACACACACAATTTAAAAAATAATCAAGTGCAAGATTTGCCTCTAAATCTGTTATAAGGCCATAAATATGTGTATACACAATTTTTAAGCTATTTACTCATATTTCTTCCTTTTCTCCCAGGAGTTTTGACAGTTGAGTGTGGACATGTGTATGACAGAATGTGACCCAAGACACTATAAATAACCATTCGCAGCCTCAGTTCACTTTTAGACCCTCTATTGCTGTCCAGATCTAGTTATTCCTGTCTTACCTCTGGATGACTGTTATGCAGCAGGTTATAAATATCCCTTAACCTTTCTGAGGCTGGGTAGCGACCGACAATGGCACCGTGTCAATGAACACAGGCTTCTAATTCATGTGGGGAACATTGGCCTGCATGTGGCCTGTGCCCACCATTACCAAGAACGTAACTCCATGAGTAGTTTAAGCTGCAGTTCCTCTAATAGCCATTGCTAACTGTTTACAATGATTGCTTGTCTGTAAGTCTACTAAAAAGTCCCAACGTCTCTCTCAAACTACAGAGGGAAATTTTTTTATAAACAAAAAATTAGGGTCTCAATGCTTAATTTAAAGTTTTCTAATGAGTGTCATGGCTGATTTTGCAAACTACTGTTTAAAGAGAAGCATGCTTGGGGGCATTCGGCTTAATTGCAAGAGTGTAGGATTCATTTCAACATTGAGGGGGACACATATTAAAGGGGGGTTAAGGATCCTCCGCCAGAAAATTTTGAGTGTGAAATGCTTAACTTCCTGCATTCCGGTAAATTTTTATGCACGCATCAATTTATGGTGTAAGTGTCTTCTATTTGAGGGGTGTTCCCTGCTTCCCACCTGAAATCTACGCCTATGTTTCACTGACAGGAGTCTTAGCCTATCACCATGTTTCCTCTTTTAGCCAAAGTTTCAACTTTACAGTGTTCTTGCATAAACAGAGGCTTTTTCCATATTTTCCCACAGTCTACGGTTGCTACCCATTTCTACAGGGACTGGATGACTGAGTGACTCAACAGATCATCATGCTGGTTTTAACCATATTTAGGTCTAACTGTAGTTTTTCTTCCTTTCAGTCATGGTGTCATCGGTATCAAAGGGTGAGTCAGCAGACTATGAATATGGCTCTGGTCCGAGTTTTCCTGTAGACCCATATTTCTATCTCGTTCTGGAGTTATTCTTGTTCCTGCTCACAGTATTGGACATCTGTATGACAGAATGTGATTCAGTCAGCTATAAATATGAATGGCCTTTCTGCTCGGCCAGCCACGCGGATTAGCAACTCTTCCTGCTTTTCCACTGGGCTCAAACCACACTGCACCATGCGCGCACTCACACACACAATTAACCCTCACACACTCATTCTTGCCAGCGCTCGCTACCCTGCACACACACACACACACACACATACACACACACTCTGGGAGATAGATGCAGAGTGTGAGATCAGTGAGAGGCAGCTGAGGATGACATGTCTGCCGTATAATGTACCAAAACACACAGTCATTTCCTTTATTCTCTCCCTGGTTCTATCTTTAAACCACTTTTGGTGTCTGTACATTTCTTTCTCCACAAACTAGCCTGTTCTACAAACAAAAGTGCACTTTGGCAAATATCAAAAGTCCACTGCTAGAAAGACACACCAGATAGAAAGAGAGAGCTGTGTACAACACCTGCTGTGACGTAATCGGTAAGCTCTGGTTGATTTGGTTGCACACACAAAAGAGATGGACGAAAATAAATGAACAAACCTTTTTGAATGACTCTTTTAAATGTCCGGAATTTAACTGTATGGTCAGCCAGTCAAATGTCCAAAAGTTCATGAATCCCTACAGTGTCTTTGAGTAGTGCAGCAAAGGCACTTAATGAACAAGCAAGGACCATTTCAATTGGAACTGAGTCTAGACCTCTGCCAGCCAAGAATAGTGGTGCATTCACATCTTGTTCTTACAACTTTGGTGTCTTTATAAGCTTCAAAGAAGATGCATTTTCTGTTACGGGGTATTGAGCTTACATACAAGTGATGAATGAATTCACTGAAATTAATATCTTAATTCTAATAATGTAAATCTATACCCGATGACTGGTAATTGATCGGAGAAGTTTTGTTGGGTGGGCAGCACTCGCTGTCAAACGTGCACAGAGTGTCACATAGACACCATATTTTGCAAAAATTATCAAACCTCATAAGCTTTACATATATCAACTCGAAGGAACCACCACTGTGACAAAGACCGGTCCGTCCATCACTAACGCAGAGTATCAGATGTATAAACAAAGCTGTATGTGTCTTTTGAAAAAATAATCTTCATAAACTGAAGGTCTACTTTCTAGCTTTTGCTGGAACTTTCAGCCACGTTGAATCATCACGTAAAAACAGGTAATCATATATGGGGAGGAGATTGTAACTAGTAGGGCATTAACAGAAAAGTCGTTTTGTCGACGTTTCCACGTCAGTGGCACAAGTCGACACCCCCCCGGCAGGAGTCGACAAGTCGTGTGTTTTTTCCCTCTCTCTCTCTGTGTGTGCTTGTGTACGGAATGCAGTCGCTGCCTCTGATTGGCTTACGCTGATACTTATCCTTGACTAAGTGAACATACTCCGGTGTACTATAAGCGGAGTGGACTCCGCGAGGAATGTCCGCAGTCATTCGGGCTTTCATCGTCGAGCGCACTTCCCCGTTGTAGTTTCCTGTAAAAATGTCAGTAAAAAATCTCTGCGATGTCAAAAATACATGCCGAGCATTCACTGGTGCACGGAGCGGAGTCCGTGCGGTTGTAAAATCTGAGCTTTGCGCGCACAGGGCGGAGACCGTTCCGCGTATGTTCCGCCCGAGTATGTTCGGGCCTTGACAGACACACATCACGTGCGTGGGGATACTTCACTTTCCTCCGCCATGTCAATGTGATGACGTCATCAAATGACTTGTCGACTCAACTTAGACTTTACTGACAGATAAGTCGACCTGAAAAAGGCTGTGCGATTACATAACCGCATAAAAGGCTGCGATTTGCGATTTAATGTAAATAAATGTTAACATGTGTGCCTGTGAACGTGACTGCCTCTCCTGTAGTGTGTGGAGTTTGTTGACATCACGCCAACAAGCTATCCTGGTGCGTGCAGCCGCCGTGCAGCAGTGACCAACACAGACGCTGAAGAAGAGCATGAGCACGACCATGAACAGGCTGAGTTGGTGGTGAAAGAAACACAAAGTCTATTACATGGCGATACTTTGGATTCAGGTACGGCAACGTTGAACAGAAAGACGTGCTGTGTAAAAGTTTAACAGTTAAAGTCGCCACGTCCTGCGGCAACACGACCAATCTATATCAGTACTTGAGACGGGACGTGGCGACTTAAACTTAAACGTGGCAGCTTTCAGTTGTCTCTTTGTCTTTAACGTTACACAGCACGTCTTTCAGGTACGGCTACGTTGGACAGAAAGACGTGCTGTGCAAAACCAATCTATATCAGCACTTGAGACAGCACAGAGAAAAGTAGGAAGAATGCACGTGAGAGAAAGCCGAGCCGTGTAACGTTAAAGACAAAGAGACAACTGAAAGCTGCCAGAGCCTCATAAAACAACATCCAAGCACAGTTACGCAAACATTTGTCAACGTCACAGGGAAATCATGGACTCCATAACAAATGAAAAATTGAGCAATTTTGCTCGGTTTCGGCCCACTTGACATGCTGCTGTGTTGTGCTATGGCGTGCTGGAATTTGTCATTTACGTGACAACGCCTGAACGCAACACAGGCTCGCTCCGCTGTGTGCACAGTTCCGTGCTGCGCTGCTGTGTGAGCAGCATGTTTGACTGTGCTCAGTCTGTTAATGGTCATTAACACACTGTCCATAACAATAACTATGTCAGGTCAGGTCAGTGCCCCACTAATATAATGTAGGGGAAACACTGAATCAAGCAAAAAGACTCATGATACCATTTATTTATTATATTGTATATTGTAATTATATTGTAATCGCAATCGCAATCGCAAATCGCGATATTGGCCACCATAATCGCAATCGCACATTTTTATCAAATCGTGCAGCACTAATTGTAACCCTTGACTTTGATAAGAGATGAGCTTCGTTGTTGCATGTAAATGGTGCTTGATTCATTTCCGGTTGTCCACTGACTCCTGTCGATGACTTGATTACAGTTAAGCTGAACATGGAAGACCAAAGTGTCACAGGGCAACTTTAGACATATTGAAGGTGACCTTAGGTATGGGACACATTTAAATAATGTGCACGAGTTGCTTTTAATTTCATAAAATACAAAGTTGTTATAGTATTATATAAGCATGGTGCTGTGCATATTATTTCTAATTCCTTGTTACTGATTATCAAACCAGTGAAAGGCAACACTGTCACGGCTGCAAGTAAGTCCATCTGGACAATGTCTTCTGGTGCAAAAGTCTCCCCTTTCCTTTCCTAATTCTGTTTCCATGTCACCCCCCTAACACCCAAAGCTCATAACAAGAGAGCATTATCATAAGTACACAGACGCTGCACCATTCCCACCTGTGGAAACAGCTGTTTGTGTTGTGTAAAAGTTAATGGAAAAAGCCTGATCCTGGTCGTCATACTGTGTCCTACGAGAGTGACTTGTAGAGTTAGAGTAGATAGACAATTTCCTTCAGTTCACCTGAGACGGCTCTGGGGTGATGCTGTAAAGCACTGTTAGTTTCCAGTCTGAGGTCCATGGTCGACATTATTAGATATCCCGCTTCAATGACAGACTTTTAAAATGGACATCGCCATTTAGGCTCGTTGACCCCAATTACCGAATTCACATTCTATCCATTTATGTTCAATGTCAGATCTGGACTTAACACTAGTACTTACATGTTAATACATGTGGCTGGTGGGTATGATCTGGTTTCAATGAAAATACTATTACTGGCACATGATACTCATCGAAAGAGAAAAGCCATGAGCCGCCATCAGTGCCTTGGATTACCACTTACTAACACACGCAGACACACACACACACACACACACACACACACCAGTGCATGCAGACTGCGACTTTGTTCCCTGTGACCAAGCGACATTTAAAAGGGAGTCTGATTGAATTAGAGCAGTCATGTCTTCTTATCACCAGACTGAAGGTATCAATATATTTATACTCACTGGTGTTATTAATAGCACCCAAGAGGCAACTAGACACCGTAGAGTAGGGTGACAAACAGATCCTTGGGCTAATATTAGAAGGAGATGGAAAAAATATGATCAACAAGCAGTGACAGAGAGAGAGGAAAATCCTGACACCAACACTTAGGGTCAAGAACAAGATGGTGGTGGGAAAGGAAGGAGAGATTGAGCCATTAGAGTCATCAATATTTTTATATGGTTTTATGTAGATAGAGATTGAGGTTGTGACTAAAATCACAGTGATGGATCAAAAGGAAAGAGAACAGAAGAAGAAAAATGTACTGTATGCCTCATAGTGTATACAGTCTGTAAGTTGTTTATGAGACAAATGTGCTGATAAATGTATATGTCCTAGTGACAAGGAATATTTGAGTGGTAAACAATTACAAGAGGGATTTAAATCAAATCCTTTGCATTTGATTGGACCACTATAAAGTGGGCAGGCGTACGGTTATGCGCAAAATGGAGCTACAGTGGAGCGGACTTTTCGCTCCCCACACAACTCTGTTGTTAGATCAGTAGGAGGACAAGGTAGAGATGAATAAATAAGTCCTCAGACACACTGTTTTGAATATAATAAGAAAGTTCTTATACACCGATATTTAAACGCACATCTCTTCCTATCTCTCTTCATATTGCTCTGGTAGCAACTACAACCAATCCCCCAGGAACAGCTCCGGGCTTTGAAATCAATATGGCACAGTGACAGAACCATGTTACTACATGTTCCAGGTCCATCATGTGATGCCATGGGGCCCATAAAGACTTTTCCCATTGACTTATTTTGTGAAAGAAACATCTAATTAACAATTGACTTGTTTCGATATCGGGATTTGATCTATTTGTTCCAATAACATTTCAAGTTAGCTGAGAGCTACATTAGAAGTTAGCCACTCAGAGGGTCTGTAATGCGCTTGCTATGTGACGGATTTAACAGCTCCTCTCAGTTTTGACTCAGATTCTATTGGATGTTATGGACAGAGCGGTGGTAGAGAGACAAGGGGCTCTAGTTTCGCAGACCGGGCGAGGCAGGGGCGTAGCGCACCTGCGCTTCGCCAACTGGGTGTGGCCAGGCATTTTTGCAAGTTTGGCACACCGTGCGCGCTGGTGCAACTACTCCTCTTTCCCACCTCCGTCCCTCCTACCTGTGCAAGTTGGAAAGAGGGAGGAGAGAAGGCGTGGAGTGGGTTTTACACAGCCGATTCACATCACACCAATCAAATGAGCCCCTCTACTCACCCTTAAATGCGCCGCGCGAAGGCGTAATGAGAGTTTACTCAATTCGCCATGGCAGAATAGAGCAGCAGCGTCAGACTGCCAAACTTCTCCTAGGAGGAAACTGATGTTTTGGTCCGGGAGGTC